>NW_019384341.1:402145-432390 GCF_000671375.1 Centruroides sculpturatus
TATATAATAAAAATTAGTGTAATTTATATTTAATAATTTATTGTATAATAGATGAAAATATTTTATTTTTTAAAGTAGAATAAACTTAATTTATAGAGTGATATTATAGTAAAGACATTGTATATTCTTTTTGCAACGTTTATAATTATTTATTTAATTATATTACTACGTAATGATATACACATTATCAAAACAACTTCATTATAGCTCTAAAATTAAATAATTTAATTAATAAATTTATCGTAATTCATTTATTTAAATAATTTTGAATGAATAATTTATTATAAAAATCTATTTAGATTAAGTTAATTAAAGTATAATAATAATAACAACAGGCTTATAATCTTCGATTAATTTTTTTTTTACTTTCAATTATATATAGTTATATACAGTATTTTATTTATATAATAAATTAATTTATCAAAAATTAAATAAATATTTATTTTACCAATAAATTAATTCTAATGTAAAATTAAATTTTCAATTAAATAAATTAATTTAAATCATACATATCTTTTTAATTATTTTAAGTTGACAGTATTAATAATTGAATGCCCGAAATATTAATAACACTATTTTTTCATTATTTCTTATTCAATCAATTAATAACTGAACTTTTTAATTAAATAAAATAAAAATTTTGAAAGTTATAAACGTAAAAACACTTTATTTAAACAAGAAAACTGTAATAAATATATATATAGAGGCCTACATAATCTTCGAATTTTTCTTCTCATTCCTCTTTTGAAATGAAAATCCGTCTTTGGAATATATTTTCATTATTCTCCAAGGAAAACGAAACTTCAAGGATTTCACTTTTGTTGATTGTTTTCTTCTGAAATAGTCGATTTGTATATTTTTGTGTAATAGTGAAGTCAGCGAATAATCTGATATTACTACTAATAATAAAATCTAAATATTTTTATTATTTTATATTATTAATTGTTTATTTTTTAAAATGTATTAAATACATTGTGCAAAAGTATTCATTTAAATAAAAGTTTTTAAATTTTGTGAAATTAAAACTAATATTAATTTTGTTACTTAATAATCACATTTTATTCCTTTTTACGCTTCCTTTTAACTATAGATTTATTACCGAGTACTCCAGCGTATTTTAATATTAGCATTAATATAAAACAATGTATAAAATGTAATTTTAAATAGGGATTAACAAATTTCGTAAAACTAAGACTATCTTATGTAAAACATCGCGTGTTTACACCTTGTAATTTGCTATAACTTACATGGAGATTCTGTTCTAGGTTAGCTTATTAATATTTGAGAAAATTCTTTTATCATCTTGTCAAGCTTTCAAATTAATTAAATTAAATTATTTCAAAATGGATTGCATAAGTACTGTACTGTACATTTATTATATATGGATAAAACAAGCATATATAAATTATAAAGTCCATGCTTATTTTATCGCCTAGAATCTAGGTTGTAACGTAATCATTTCTTGAAAAATAATTGGAATTGTTCAAAATAATAATTCAAACTTAGAGGACCATAATGGAAATTCCCACCTTATATATTTAAAAAATATAGAAATCAAATGAAGAAAAAATTTCATTTAAACATTGATCCTCCTAAACATCTCAAATATTGTCGGAAGTATTTTCATAACAATAGCAATTTGAAGCTAAAACAAATAATGGTTTTCATGGTTATTATAATAGTCATAGAAAGATACAACCAATCACACGGTATCAGTTTCAATCATTGCATATACTGTACAGAATCTTCAACTATTCTTCGCTATAAAACGTGAAATTTCGACTATAATTGAGATGTGTGCACTTTTTAAAATTCAGTTGGAAAATTGATATTTATGTAAATGTTTCTTTATTTTCTCATTTCTTAAATTGAATACGTCCTGAAGAAGGATATATATACTGTGCAGTACAATAAGGATATAGAATGTAATACTGGTATTTTAACGTAAAATATATGTAATATATAATATATTCTATGTTATACAAGTATACCTCGCCTTACGTCGGTAATTGGTTCCAGGAGAACGACGTAAGTCGAATTTACTTGTCTCCGAATCTACTTGTCACTAGGCTAAACCATAAATTAACCATTCCCGGTTCTGTATTTTATTTATTAATGCATTTTTAATAATATATGGTTAATAAAAATCTATTTTAAGCTTACAAACAAATAAATTTTAGTTTTTAATATAGTACAGAAAAAAGTATTCTAAATTTACGAATGCATGTACTGTAAATACAGAACATACTAGTATATATTTTAATATGATTTTATGTACTTTAAACGTTTTTCTAGTGATATTACGACTTCAATATTTGTCGCGGGCAGACGTAAAGTCGAATAAAATGACTTAAACTTGATTTTTATTTTTCCATATAGGTATACTTTTTTGACAAACGACGTATAATCGGGAACGACGTAACTCGAAACGACGTAAGTCGAGGTATGCCTGTATTTGAAAGTAGAACAATATAAGATAGTTTAATAACTTTTTCTAAGAAAACTTCTTGATTAATATTTATCTTTTTTTAAATTATTGTAAAAATTAGATAATTTAATCTTTCGTTCCGCTGATTGATTAAAGATGGAAAACAAGTGACGATAAGCATGATAGCTGAAGACATACACTATGTTAATTAATAAGAACTCATTTTAATTCATTATAACATAATATTCGTGCGCGTGGGAAGATTAGATCATGAAACACCTGTATTGTTCTTTGTAATATATTCTGTCTGTCTCATTGAGAATATTACGTTTTGAATGCTATAACCAAAAACTTTATCAAAAATATTACTTTAGATTTAAGTAGTCTGCAAAGAATCTGTTGGTTATATTATACAAGTAAATATACTGTAATTACAATTTAGTTATACAAGCTTACTACAAGATTTTGAAATTTAACAAAGTTATGCATTTGCAATAAGTTATTTTACAAGTAATTTAATTAGTGTACTTTAAAACTGTAGTGTACTTTAATTAGTGTACCAATTAATTAAAGAATAAAATAAAGAGCGCATTATCATAATAGTTTATATCATCGAAACTACTTATGATTGAATTGAATACAATTCTATACTTGAAAAGCATGCTTATTACTATAAGTTTCCCTCTTTCATTAATACTAACTGAGCTAGCACATATTATATTTAAAATGCCATTAGCAAAATCTTTGTTATGAAAACTTATCACAGATGTATATATACTCATAAGTGTAATATGAAATTATATTATGTGTAGAATATCTATTTGAAGATTATAATATCACAAAACTATGTCTTTTTTAAGATATCATTTGTGTATTAAAATATATTTTTATTTATTTTAATAGCGATTAATTTAATAATGCTTTAATATTTAAAAGAGTAAAAAGCAAGAGAATTGATACATTAAGTAAATATTAAAATATATAGAATGCTTAAAAATTAAAACAGAAATATACTAATATTGAAATTTATAATTGGTATAATATAATTATGATCTAATTTAAATATTCAACGTGCTTGGTGGTTAAATTTTTGTTTATTTATTTCAAAATGATCTTCGAAGATTCTTCATCTCAAAATCTGTTATTTTGTTCTGTAATGTAATAATTTAATATAACTTATAACATTACTCATATTAACTATTTTAACTAACCAAATATCAAACTCAACTTTTTAAATACTTAATGAACTATCAATACCAATCACAATTATATTTTAATACATTACCAATCACAACCAGACTCAGTAAATGAGAAATGGTTAACAAACTTGATCACTTTACGCTTGCTGAGGAATAATTTAAACGTATAAATTTAAAATAAAGAATAAAAAAATGTGAAATGAAATAAATAAATTAAATAAAGCATAAGAATAGTAACAAAATATTTATTTATTACTCTTACATAATTTTATAATAATTAATGTATTAATTTTTACTCTTAAATTATTTTAAGTATTTTCTATATATTTTTATGACATAGAATAGAAATTATGTTATATATAATTTTATAATAGATTCAGAAAACAAATAAAAATTATTTTAATAAAAATGTGAACTAGTAATTCACTTACCTTTTTAAATTTTCTTCTCTTTTTTCCCTTGTCCTATTCATTTTCATTCAGTTACTACCTGTGGCAAATATCTTTATAAATAAATATCTAGATTGCCAAATCAATAATATAAATAACAGAAAATTAACTTTTAACGTATTGAGTTTATTTATTTTGCTTTTAATTTTTAATAGCAATAATAAATTCATTTATGATAATTAACATTAAAATATGTTTATTAAAAACTAGACATTAATTAATAAAACAGTTTCACAATTTAGCCTACATATTAGATTATTATATAATTTATCATTAATTAAATTAATCATTGATTATGACTGATTTTATCTTATATTGCAGAAAGCTTATTATATTTTGTACATTTTTTTCTTTATATTTTTATTAATATAAAATAAAATTTTCGAAAATGCATGTTTTCATTTTTTTATAGATGCTAAAGTATTAATAAATAATATTGCAATAAAAAAATTTATCTTCTATAAATTTTAAATTAAAAATATTAATGATTTTTTAGAGTATTTTTTTTATAACAATATTTTTAAAATTACAAGATTTTCTTATTTTATAGAAATAATGTTTTTATTTTATCTTTATAAAATATATATGTAGCCTATATAATAATTCATTTAACTTATCAAAATTTCATTTCAATTGTAAATTAGCACTTTTACTGTTTAAATAAATGTACTTTTAATTGTTATATTAAATAGTCCTTTAAAAAATTTACGATTTAAATGTTATATTATGAACTGAATTATCTAATTACTTATATAAATTTTATTTTATATTTTGAATATTTTTATACAATTTTGAATAGCCTATTGGCGCATACTTTATTTCAAGAGAAATTAATAGAAATTTTTATGACAAATTTTAAGATGATAATTTTTAATTTTAATTATTTAAATAAATTGGAAGAATGATAGATGAGTTTAAAAACTTAGTTGACTCGCTCCAAAATAGTTTGATATGAAATATAATTAATAAATGCCATTGACACTTGTACAGTACATTTCTTTAAGTTCATATAGTCTTCTACGTTATTTCATAAAGTTTGTATATTATCTTATCATACCGATTTATAGGACATTCACTTCATACTTTATTGTAGATTATTGCTTCCTGTTTTCTATAAACTTCGGATATTTCAGATATTAAGTTTTGAAGAATTTCGGCATTCCTTCATTTAAAATTTCAGATAAAAGGGATTGTTGTATATTGTGAAGTATTCATAGAATTCATGGAACTCTTAGGATGTTTCTGGAAAAGGTGATTGAGTTTTATCTCTAACCAGCAGCATCGTAGGAATCCTCCTATACTGTATAGATGCTTGAGATCATCCATAAGACTAAGTAGCTTCAATAATTTATCATTTTTATACTATAAAATAATGTAATATATAAATAGAAAATAATAGTTTTTAAAATTAAATGTATTTTACTATCAGTTTTTCATTGAAGAATTAGAGGACCATAATGGAAATTCCCACCTTATATATTTAAAAAATGCAGAAATCAAATGAAGAAAAAATTTCATTTAAACATTGATCCTCCTAAACATCTCAAATATTGTCGGAAGTATTTTCATAACAATAGCAATTTGAAGCTAAAACAAATAATGGTTTTCATGGTTATTATAATAGTCATAGAAAGATACAACCAATCACACGGTATCAGTTTCAATCATTGCATATACTGTACAGAATCTTCAACTATTCTTCGCTATAAAACGTGAAATTTCGACTATAATTGAGATGTGTGCACTTTTTAAAATTCAGTTGGAAAATTGATATTTATGTAAATGTTTCTTTATTTTCTCATTTCTTAAATTGAATACGTCCTGAAGAAGGATATATATACTGTGCAGTACAATAAGGATATAGAATGTAATACTGGTATTTTAACGTAAAATATATGTAATATATAATATATTCTATATTATACAGGTATACCTCGCCTTACGTCGGTAATTGGTTCCAGGAGAACGACGTAAGTCGAAAAACGACGTAAGTCGAAAAACGACGTAAGTCGAATTTACTTGTCTCCGAATCTACTTGTCACTAGGCTAAACCATAAATTAACCATTCCCGGTTCTGTATTTTATTTATTGATGCATTTTTAATAATATATGGTTAATAGGAATCTATTTTAAGCTTACAAACAAATAAATTTTAGTTTTTAATATAGTACANTATTTTTAGATTGTTTTTAAATCAAAGATACAGCTAAATAAATTTCTTTATATATTTAATATGACCTTATTGTTATTCAGTTTTGTATTCTATTTTAAAAAGTCATCTGCATTTCCTTTAATCAACAGGAAAAATGTTTACATTTTTACATTTGTGCGATAGAAAGTTGTTATTTAGAAAATAGCAGACCTGTAAATATTAAAAAATATTATATATAATTTAAGATCTACTAATAATATTATATTTAATTTAAAACTGTATAAATAATAATTGATTTTTAGGTTTTATAACTGGAAATTTCATTCTTAGAATAAAGTTATTTATAATAATGTTAACATAAAGGGAAGAATATTTAAATAATTCATTTAGAAGATGAAAACTTAGTTAAAGAATGAAAATTATTTTTTACATTTATAAATGATGTCTAATCGTTTAAAGAGATTTTTAAAGATTAAATATAATTGACAACAAAAGAAGGATTATTATCAAATGCAAAAATAATACAGTAAGTAAATTAAGATTTATTCTTCCGTTAAATAATTTTATTTATTAATACAAATGTATAATGTTAATTATTTGAATAACAAGATCAAATAATAATTAATTTCTTCTTTTAATTGCAATTTGTAATAGTAATTAATAATAGCTATCAATTTAATTTATAGTAATTAATACTGGACTGATTTAATTTCTATATTAAAAACTTCAAAGAACAATCAATTAAATTAATACTTTTTTTTAAATATTAACATTCTTAATTAACACGAGTAATAAATATTTTTAAAAGTTGATTTTATACTTTTTAGATATTCATTTCTTTCAAATTTATGAGAAATATTTAATGCAATCATTACTAATTTATATATACTGTTTAAAAACTTCTATCGAGTTAATATTATTAGAATATATCATAGTTTTATGGCATTAATTTAAAAAAAAACACATAAAACATAGATAAGACATAGTGGGTTATATTTTATCATTCTTATTGTATAAATTTAAGTGTGAAAGAATATTTAAATTAATTTTTTTATCATTATTTTTGTAACAAGGACAGAAATCTTGTTGCAGGAAGCATGGCTTTTTACTCTAGTATAAAAGACATTAAGGACTGAAACAATGTAGGTAATTCGAATTTATAAATACAATGTATAATAATATACAAAAGTAATTTCTAGATGAAATAGATGATAGATATCCGAAGTGCCTTGAAATCCTGAAAACCGGAACAAACACAACTTTAAACAAAAACATCACAATTTATTTAAAGCTTTTTTTAAAAACTTTTAAACATTTTCCAAAAAGTTCAAGGTTTTTAAAAATATTTTCTGAGAATATATTTCCTAAAATAAAACATTTCGTATAATCATTATTATTTACCAAAATATGATAAAATTGAGAAACTTTTAACAGAATTTCCTCGTTAAATCCGTTTTCGTTGAAGCTAAACTGTTGCCTTGAGCTTTTGATTTATAAGATATGGCTTCCATTTTTTCTGCTTTCCACAACATTATGTGGACACGAAAGTGATTTGAAGAATCTAGAAAATGAACTTTTAACGAATTACAGGAATGAATTATGTCTGGATAGCATATAATAAAGTCAATGACAGATTAGTTCATCGACATTGTGAAAAATCATTAACTCGACAACTATGATTTATCATAATTTGTATATATTAAATTTCTTATAAATTTTTATAATTAGCAAGCCTATAGGTTATAATAATAATAAATTCATATTTTAAATATTAAATAACAAATAAAAATTTGAAAAAAATAAAATTTCAATTGATATTTTTTTTTTACTGTTGTTAACTTCTTACCTGTTGACATCACTAGGAACGTAAATGATTATGAGTCTGAATTAGATAAAAACTAATTTGTGATCTTTAGAAGGAAATATCTGATGTAATGAATTGCATTGATGCATCATTTTTTGAATAGATATTCGACTGCAAACTGTATCCTTTTGCATTAAAATTTTCTATCCATTTTGGCCATTACGCGTGCGCTAAATTCATTGTTTGCCTTTACAAGCGTGACAACTGCAGACAGTCACGTCAATATTATAGTTAATTTTATTATAATGGATTCGGGAATATTTTTATTACACGTAGATTTATTTTGAAAAGTTAGAAAAAACAACAATATTTAATTTGAATATGCAGCCAATCAAGATATTATTACAGTATGCAATTACCTCAAAGAGGATGATCGTTTAAGGCACAAACAAATTAAAAATAGATTTATTAATATTGATTCATGCAGTTCATTTATTGGCCCTACCATTTGTTTTCTATCTAGCTATCTTTTCGTGACAAAACGTTAGCGAATCATATTGCTGTTTACAAACAATAATGAGCAACAGAGAAAACGAATGAGACCAATAGTGTACGGGAATTACAATTTCCATTACAATAACTTTATTGTTAGTCTTATTAACTGCAATAGTAGATGTTACGGGAATCGCGTGATAATGTACAGTACATTATTACAATTATCCGATTATTTGACCTTCGCAACTGATATATTTCAATGTAATACAATGAAAATAAAAGAGATAGGAATACAGAATTAATACCGGTAATAAAATACTTGTATGGTATGGCATGCATAATGGGTGAAAGAGAGATGGTCAAGGGTATAAGATAATAGGAGCCACTAGGAAAAAAAATAATGGAAAGTCGAAGAAAACTTGAATAGATTGAATAAAGGCATAATTGAGTGATTAAAAATGAGGATCAGAACAGAAAAAAATGACGAAATATGGTATCAGATATAATGGTGGGATGATTGAAGATATAATGGTGATATAATGGGAAGATATAATGGTGGGATGAAAAATACCAGTCTACCCACTCTAGGAAACCCAAGTTCATGTGTTGTTTGAAATATTCTTGGATGGACTGATCAAGATATGTCGGGAGGCCATATCTCACCGCCCGGTCGACCGCATTGTGGACCTAGCTGAACCTATAATAGTTGTAAAATACCCTTTTAGAACCTCCAAGGCTGAAACAGTGGAAAAGTATTTAGACGTAGGTGTCCTACATATAATGGAAAAAAAATCTTAAAAAAAATAGCAAGATGAAAAAGAACCGCAAAGAATAATATTGAAATACGATCAATATCACCATTTATTTTTGCAACGGATCTGAAAACTTTATAACATTTGAATATCAATATTATCAGTATTTTATACATATAAACATAAAATTCCATTTCTTGGGTCTGGTATAAGTTATGGATCATTTCATAAATACATTAAACTTTCTTATTTAATTTGTTTTATTCGTGTATGTATACATAATTTAAAATGTATATAATTAAACTTTATGGTACAATACAGTACTGTACATATAATTTGATGATATACTCATTTTTTTCAGAAAATCGAATAACAAAATCTGAAGAAAAGAACCGTTAAAATTCTTAGTATGGAACAAAATTTTTTAAGATTGGAATTACGTGATTTTCATGTTATTTTATCATGAAACTTGATGTCATCAACTAAGATGAATATGTCCAGAATTCTTGAGTAAAAATAAAAAATGACGTTCTAGTCTTGAGAATATCGATGAAAAATGAAAAATCCGAACTAAATTCAACCTGGATTCTTCAATTCAGTTATAAAAATTTCTCTCAATTTTTCTTTAAGATAAATTTTTCAGCTATACACGTTATAAAAATAGTTATAAATATTTGTAATGGTACAGTATAAAGCTTTTTGTGATCTTGATTTAATTAATATCCAACATGTAAACTTGCGTCTAATTAGAAATCAAAAGAATTGTCATTTTAATAAAAAAAACAAACATTAAAAAAATTACATGTTATTTTTGTAAGCCAGGATAAATACAAATTAGCCTCAGAACAAATCAACCAATAGCATATTACAGAATATTCAATGTAAGTGTTGCATTATCTTTCAGATAAAATAATTTATGAATTCACAGTAATATAATCACCTACATAAAACATATTTCATATTACAGTATATGAATTTTGTCTTTTATAGTTTATTTTGAAACACTGCATTTTAAATGATAAACTTTTGAATAATAATTTTGTTATTGAAAACTATTTTGGAAATATTTGAATTAATCATTTCTATTAATTATTTTATGTGTTTAAAGTAATTTTTTACAATAATTAAACAAACTTTTGAACTTTTTTTTCTATCATACAATATTTTATGAATATAAATGAATTTATTCTATATACTAAATCTTTATTTCTTATCCAATACATATACAAGTATATGTAGATGTATATTTAAAATTGTTTGCTTTATATAATAGCTTTAGCTTAACTTTTTATCATTATCATTATTACCGTTAAATCTTTTTGTTTTAGGAACTTTATCAGTCAGAATCTGCCCTTGTGATTCTGCAGAGTGGAACCTGATTCACTTTCACTTGAAGAATAAGGACAAAGGATTGATATTGTATGTTGCAAGTTACTTGTATATTAAAGATACATTGTATATTTTTTCACTTATTATTTATTAATTATTTACAATTATTTTTCTGCTAGAACTTCTTTGTCTAATAGCAAAATTTATTTTCCTAAAATTATACATTTTCAGAAATAATATCTTCATGTAAAAATAGAAAATTATAGCTTTCTTTACAAAACAAAAGTTGCTTCGACGATAAATCCAATTTAAATTCATAACTTATACAATTATAAAGTGCTTTCTTTAATTCGCTTTTATCTTATTCCTTTTCGCGAGTTTATTATTTGTTTGGGTTATATTTTCAGCAATGCATTAGCTAAATTCATCCTCAATCGGCGAAATTAGAACCAGTCATAATGGGCGAATTGAATTAGCCAACGCGAATAAATGTTGACAGCAATGTCACTGAACTGTCTACATAAACTTTTGATGGTCCAAATTACAGTCCCAAGTCGTGCGGTACGGGAATATCTTATCATGCGATCATCCAATTATTAAAATGGTGTACAAAATTTTAAATAATATTGCTTATAAAAGTCTCGATGTCAGTATTTGAAAAACATCTTATGTAAATTTAATATTTTATTAGATTGCATATATTGAATGTACAGTACAATGACAGAAATAATAAGTATAACACATCTCAATATAAATTTTATTTCGCTAGGCGTAATGTTTTTTAATGATCTTAATAAAATAAAATAATGCATTCTTTTAACGCTGATACTCTGAATGTCACTCAGTCATATTCAGGCATTGGGCCAAATTTCAAAGGAAATGTAGTTTGTCAACTAGAAAATGGACGTATGAGTTACCACACCTCAACAGGACCGCTCATTCGAAGAATGTTTGCTAGGCAGTTCTCTGCAGAGCTTTCTTCGGCCTTCGGTATAAAAGTTTCACGACAAACTGTCTACTTGCCAAAAGCCCAAGTACATTGCATTGTATTGACCCCCGTGCACAGAAAAGCCCGTTTCAGATGGTGTCAAAAACCGTCATATAGCAAGGCCGCTGCAAATGGGCGTGCACCCCGCCATCTTCAGAAGGTGACGATTTTTAATTAAGTGCCTGATTTAAATTATTAAATGACAAAAAAATGGAACAAAACATTACGCTTAAATAGTAAAAATGCGAGATCCAATGGTGTTAACGCTTGCATACATTATATATTTATATGGATTTATAATATTGCACGATCAAGTGTGCGTGAAATGACCCCCGATGATGAATTTCTCGCCTAGCAAAGAATAAACTTATACAGATAAAACAACATTACCAGACGTCGCCATCCAAACTCAATTCAAAGAGTTTTGATAGTGATCAAAAATAGGAATTCACGATTTATTTGCATTAAGTTAATTCTTAAGGAGCGCAAAAAATAAGACTTCCATGCGATGCAAGAAACCCAAGCGGTGGTGTTGTCGAAATTGATCTTTGAATGAGTGGGAAATCTTCTATTCACCGATGAGTCCAGGTGCCCGATACAGTTCCATGAACATCGTAAAAAGTGAGGAATGTGGGGGCGGTGATATCATAGTATGGAGCAGCATTATGATTAATGGTTGCAACAAACTTCACGCTTCTTCAAGGGATGCCATTACTGCGAATAGGCATAGGGATGAGATTTCAGAACTTGTGAGACTTTTCCAGTGTTGTAAATGTAGATATAATTTTCCTAGACGATAATGTCCGCACACATAGGACCACACTCATCAATGACTTTCTTGGCAGGAAAATTATTCGTCTCATAAAATGGTTAACAAGATATTTGGACTTAAATCCTATAGAACTGTGGGGTATTATAGGGAGACAAATTGCATCCCGTCAGTCTCACCAAGAAGCTTCAAAGTCTTCAGAAGCTTCAAAAATGCTCTTGTTTATGGACTTTACTCCCGATAGAACTGATAAACAACGTTATAACCAGCATGAGCATAAGCATAACTGCAACGCATATGCCTGCAAGAGGCAATCACACGCCATATTAATCATTTTATGCACAAAAAAGTTACGAGAATGGTCAGTAGTTTTTCTTGTTGTTTTTGGTCAGTGTGATTTAAACGTTTACTTTTAAATTGTTTTATTCCATAAAGAATGCAATGTTCTGATTGTGTGTTAAGTTTCAAACTATTCTGATTAGTAGTTATTTTTCAGATCAGATATAACTCTGGAATGAGATACAGACCAAATTAATGGTTAGGTTGGACATGAGTGTACACGTAAGTACAGTAGATACCTGCATATATATACTATTAACATATTTTTTCGTTGACTTTTAAATCTTATTTTATATCAATCGTTAAAATTTTGCGATTCCAATTTTACGAATAAGTGCATAATGAGAGTACTGTATTATCATTTTTGTATTTGTATAATATGAAAACATATAAAAATTTTATGTTGGTATGTTTATTTTCATTTCTTTTTATAAAATAAATTTGGATATTTAACATATATATTAAAATGCAACTAGAAATAAAAATGTTATCACAATATCTATGGTAATTTTTAAAATGACTTTTGACGATTTCAACTTCCAATTCTAAGAAATATTGATACAGAATGTTGAATCGCTATATTATTGTAAGTTGATAAAAAATATTTCAGATTACACGTTACGTACAACTAAACAACATTTGATATAAGTCTAGAATCAAATTTCATTCAAATAGGCCTATATTTAATATTTTGAAATGTGTAAAGATAAAGAATTTTTAATTGTAATGTAAGTTTTAACAGTAAATTTTTCTATTGTCGTGATTGGTTGGAAATCGATCACACTCTTTGATTTTTTCTTAAGAAATTCATATTCAGATGCTACTTACCATTCCGTATTAATGCCGATTGGTTTTACAACCAGATACTTGTCCATGTTAAAACTTAGCGTAACAAAATGCAATCCAATAAAGCAAATGAATTGGATTTGTTATGAGATAATTTTGGTTCATTATAAACGATGAATGGATTGATTTCAATTTTGCCTTTTATGAACGGGTATGAATTGTAAAGAAGTCGGGTGATTTAAATGGGAATTCGGTAATAATGTCCAATTCCAAATAGGCCTATATGTAAATCAGAAGGGACCGAATTCGAATTTGGGAAAAAATTATTATAACATAATTAATAATGAATTCATTACGTTATCAGAATTCTCTATCAACATTTATTCCTATACACAGTTGTTAAATTTTTATAATTTAAAGTTTTAATTATAATAAGTGTAAGAAGAGCTCATAAAGCTGATAACTGTCAAGCAAATAAGCGAACTAATAGTTTTCAAAATGTAATACTGTTTAAATAGCCAAATAATTAAATTAAGGAGAAAATCATTCGTTATACTTAACTCGTTTTTATGAATTCTTCAACAATTTTGATGATCAACGATGGAGTTAAATCCAAATATTTTTATATGTAGCTTAGGAAATATCTTCTCGGTCATACTGGAACTACTATTATCAGTCAAATTTAAAAAGTAAGAAATGAGTTGATGTAATCTGCACGTGCAAACGTTTACGCAAAAATCTGTACAGAGATTTATAAAAGTATCTACATATTTTAAAATTATAATTTTCAATATTTATTCGAAATTTATTAAACTTTTTTATCTTGTTTATAAGAAAGGGACTCGTTTATGTTTTAATGACGTATATTCAAAAATTTGTTATAAATTTAACAAAATATGTTACACAGGATGATAAAGAGAGTCATTTAACACCCCTGCTACAGAATATAAAATGTACCCAAAATTAATTTGCTCATATCAGGAACACATTAGATCAAGGAGGAAAACAGATTGATGTGTGTTACACGCACGGTCGCCATCAAGAAGGCGGCCATATTGAATGCAATTCCGAAATTTTAAATGGTAAGCGGGTTATGTGACACATCATTTAGGGTCAGAATTTCACAAGGAATTGATTGCTGAAAGATTTATTGATCTACCTCAAACGGTTACAGAGTTATTAATGTGTTTCTTTTGTTGTTACAAAAGATTTTCCAGATTTTTTAATGTGTTTTTTTTTTGTTGTTACAAAAGAATATTTTCCAGATCGAAAAACAGACAACACAGGCATTGAAATTGTTTTGATGGCAGGAGAGAGTAGTACCAGGATGATTGCACAGGCCTGGACATTTCTTATCATGGACCGATTCCGTCTTTCTGAATTTCTAGAGTAGGTTGGCAACTGCTACGTGTGACATAGGCACTGGGTATGAATGATATTGATTAAAATCCTGTGCAATCATTCTGAAACTTCTTTTCTCTGCCATCAGGACAATTTTGATGCGTTCTTCTTTTGTTAGGAGCATTGTGTTGTCTGTTCTTCAACCTGTAACAACAAAGGAAACACATTAATAATTCTGTAACTGTTCGAGGTAGATCAATAAATTTTTCAGCAATCAATTCCTTGTGAAATTCTGACCTAAATGATGTGTCATATCACCCCCTTTCCATTTTTAAATTTCTGAGTTGCATTCAAGATTGCGGCCGTGCGTGTAACACACATCAATTTGTTTCCCCCTTGGTCTAATGTGTTTCTGATATGAGCAAATTAATTTTGGATACATTTTATATTCTGTGGCAAGGGTGTTAAGTAACTCTTTTTACCAACCCGGGTATGTACTTCAAGTTGTGTTTCATACGCTTTAAATTGCTGTATAATCATAAAAAATAAAAGTGAAATGGCAAACATAGAAATCAAAATCGATGGAATGCAATTTCTTAAATTACACTATTTAATATCAATACATAATATATAGCATATTTGTTATGAATATAATTAATACATAAAGGTTTGTAAAAACAAAAACATTTTATATATGAATAATAAATTAAGCATGTCAATGATATTTTTTTTTCGATTTATTCTTTAAATATTTTAAAACTTATAAAATGAGTATGTTAAATTTATCGTTATTTCTTTCATAAATTTATGAAGTTTTCGCCATTTTATTCGATAAAATTTAAACTAAAATCTCTTTTATCTTCATAAAGTTTTCGCCTGACTTTCTGAAAATTTCTTCGATAATATTATTATATTTTGATCTTAAATTGATATCCATTTCTTTTACACAATTCTCATAACATATCGATTTTTGTACGAATTATATAAATGAATATAAAAATAATTTTTTATTTGCAGTTATTTGTATTGTTTAACTTTTAAGATCAATTCAATAAGTTTGTATGTTTTATTAAAATAAATTGTAAATTTATTTAAAATACCATTACCAAGAAAAATATTTATAACTTTCGTAAATTGTTTTGCATTACAGACTATCTAGAAGGAATTTGTATCAATGTAAGTCTAAATACTGCATTTGTATCATGTGTCATAATTAATATTGTGTTTACTCTAACTGTGTTTGTGTCATACTGATTTGTTTCACGTAAGTCTTTATATCTGAAAATATTATTCGTTTATACTAAAAAAAAAACACAGTTTCTTTCTCAAGATAAACTATTGATTGGTAATATGTTCAGATCAGACAAAAATTTCATTTCGAGTCGAAATAGTTATTTTTTATTGGTATTTCACAACTGATTTTGAAGCCTTACAGTAGTTGAATGGATAAAACCACTGAACACCGATAATTAGTCCTGGGTTCACGCCCCGCTAATGGGCAGATCACATGGAATTTTCCAGGTTTCCTTCACATTAGTAACATTTAACCAGTTTCTTATAGAAAGTTCTTCCTGAAGGAACTCCCTCCCTTGACAGATCGCGTTGCCGTAAACAAATAAACTAAACCACAACTGATTTACGTCATTAATTGTTAAAAAAAAACATTTAGAAGATATTGTCAAATTCGATGTAATTATTATAGAGCTTTCCAGATCAAAATCTATGTTTAAAACTCTTATTTCTTTTCTTTTTAATTATGGATCTTATATTATTAGTATTTACGTATTTTTATTGATATCATTCAAAAAATAAAATGGATAAAATTTTGAATGTTTTCAAATATTGTTTTACAAATGTTCAACAAGTAAATACTGATTCGAATTTTCTTGTAAACAGGAAATATATTTTTTAAATTAAAAATTTTTACTGTAAATTTTATCAAACAAATTTTTTTAAAATATATTTACAAATAAAAATACAAAATAAACATACATTAACTGAATTCTTTATAGTTATAACTTTCTTGCTTCTAAAAAATTAATTTAATAATTATCTCAAATAACCAGTTGGTAGAGAGAGATTTGAGACTTATCAAATTGCAATGGAGCCAAGTGAAGACCGAAATGCAATGTGGAAACAAATAATAGTTTTATTTTATTGATGTGATCTCGATTACTTGACTTCATTGCAGTTTGATAAGCGTTGTGTCTCTATCAACAATTTGAGATAATTATTAAATGAATTCTTTATATTTACATTATAATAATACTTGGGTAATAGTGATCAATTTATTCCAATATTATCCTTAAAAAAAAGCAGAGTTTGAAATTCATATTTAAGAACTACTGTATAACTAGTTTTAGCAAAATATTAATTAAAAATAATTACTATTTCTTATTTTAATGCATTTTCACAAATTATTTTGACACTCAGAAGCATGTATTAAATCTATCTTAAATCTTAAAACAGATTAATCAATATAATTTGAATAAAAAACAAATGCTAAGAAGTTCGTAATGCCGGACAACTCTATTCTCATGTTGTTCTGTGTACACAATAAATTTTCTTTTAATACTTCATTATAATGTTGTCCCGAAGGCATTTTAAACGTTAAAGAGGAGTTTAAATTACATGTTCGTTACTAACAAAGCTTATTTTAAATAATGTAAGTGTTGAGTAATAAAGCTGAAATCCTCCATTACTGGTGTACATTATAATACAGTAAGTACAGTACTGTATTATAAGCCATGAATGCTGATTCTTGTTTCAGGCTGCGAATGTAAAAGACAATCGGTTGTAAGACCCATCTCTATTTAGGACAAGCAGTAAGGAAATAAATGCGTTTAAAATCGCGAAATTCGGTGTTAAAATAAATATTTCAGAATATTCATGTTTTTCCGTCCTGCGGGCACAAAGACCTTTTTATCATCCTCATTCTAAGGCCATGTTCGGCTAGGCCTGCAGTGAAGTGGTCAGGTGATAAGGACATACTATACCACTCCCCGAAAAACTTCTGGAGTTTTTCGACCCAACAGAATTCGTTTCCGTGTCCTCAGAGTAGCAGGCTAACGCCTTAACCGCTTGGCCATCTGGCATAGAATATTCATGTTGAAATGTTAACATTGTTGGCCGGATAGTCGAAACTATTGTAGTATGTTTCTGTCACCTTAAGTGCATTGAGTACGAGTCGGCACAAATTTTGATTAGTGTGGCTGTACGTGTAGGACTCTATTTCTCAACATCTAATCGTGCATGGAAGATTTGGCCAAATCTCCGATGAGAATGAAAGAGATCTTAACATCCACAGAAGAACATATTTAATATATTTTAACGCGGCATTACAATAACAATTTGCAAATGCACTTATCATTCGTGAACAGTATGTATTGACTAGAAAATTAAAACATTGTGAAAACATATATCTTTAACATAAACTTATATTTTTGATAGTGATTGATAAGAGACGTCTTTGAATATTTCAGCCATTTAATTGATTTCAATTGATTTTTAAAAAATATTAATCATTATTTAAAAAATAAATTATTATTCTAAATCTATTATAAACAATTATGAAATATTCCTGTATATAGATTATCTTTAGAGGTAAAGGGAATTAATAATGCAATATTGTTTTTTGTAGATTTTTTAGAAACGTTCATGACAATTATCTCCCTCTCTGGCTTTCGAAACGTCACGTGAATTTTTAAACAAATTTTTTTGTTTGTGATTATACAGTATAAGGTACCCTAAAATGTTCGATACTAATAGCGATGATCTCTTATATTAAAAATATTAAATTTTTTAAAATGAATAAAGATCTAGAACGCTTTCTTCGAATGTTCGATACTACTGTATATCTAAGTAAATACACCATAATAGCAGAAAATTAAATACAGTATTATACTTAATGCATGTATGCTGGCTTTACGATATACTATTCTGCTAATACGTTCAAGAAAATTTATCATTTAGAGGATTTACTTGGATCTAAGTGATCCTCCAAGATCCCTTAGATACTATGCACACCGTAAAAAAGGCCAAGTATCTAAATCTGTAAACTTCTTGTGGTTCTTAATTTGTATATGACGTATATATTAAATACTTAATGGATCTGTTTACATCTTAGAGCCAAGTTAAAATACATGTTTGGATATAAATAAAAGTTTTTATAGAAAATAATCTTGTGAAATGTTTATCTCTATAATTGAATATTTTCTTAATATTCCAAAGTAACTTCGCACGAGATTGCTTTTAGATCTATATTTATATAATAGATTTCCTTGTTTTGAAATAAGAGACGTATCCCTGAAGTTCTGCTAGATATATCGGAAACTTCGTATAATATATAACATATTTCATTTATAAATTGGTCGTTTTTGTAAGAATTTTCGTTTTACTATATCACATATATTTAATTTAATATTCTATATGATTGACTTTTATAAGATGAAGCTTAATGAGATCTATTGACCTTTCTCTAATTTTAATCAAGGTAAAATCAATCTTTAAATGGATCTTGACCAAGATCCATTTAAAAAAGACTTTTTGTCTGTAATGATGATTTTTCTCTTTAAATTATTAATAATATCTTATCTCTGATTCATAATCTTCACAAAGCATCATAAAATATCTAAGATATTTCAACAATATTTCTTAATATGTAAAGACAATATTGATTTATTTAAACAGGTATGGATGTGATGTAAATTTTGTCTAAATTTATATTACGATAATCTGTTCAAATTTACGTATCACATAAAAAGATTTTTAAAAAATTGTTTTCCTTAAAAAAAAGCAGAGTTTGAAATTCATATTTAAGAACTACTGTATAACTAGTTTTAGCAAAATATTAATTAAAAATAATTACTATTTCTTATTTNATAATCTTCACAAAGCATCATAAAATATCTAAGATATTTCAACAATATTTCTTAATATGTAAAGACAATATTGATTTATTTAAACAGGTATGGATGTGATGTAAATTTTGTCTAAATTTATATTACGATAATCTGTTCAAATTTACGTATCACATAAAAAGATTTTTAAAAATTTGATTAAATTTTTACAAAATTATTATAAATAATTAAATATATTAATGTAAACTATAATTAAAATTACGCATTATAAATAGTGAATAATTATATCTGTACAGTACATTTATAGTAAACCGTAATAATGAAAATCCTTTTATTAAAACTCAAACATTCAATAAGATGGATGGTATTTACAATATTAATCACAAAATTATCCTTATGATATGTATTAAAAATGTTTCTTTATTATTTTATTTCAAATTTTGCTTTTCTTTTATTTAAATATTAATATAATATCTTTCACAGAATTCACTAAAAAATAATGTTTCCTACAAATCAGCTTTAAGTACACAATGGAAGATGGAACAGGTCATGTGGCCTAAGTCTTGCAATTAGTAATGATGCTATGTTATTTTTTCCCATGTTTTATATATAGATTGTGATTTTAATGAAATGAAACCTTTCATTCTGAAAGTTTATCGAACCGAATCAATACAAGACTATATAATTTGTATACATTTATAATTTATGAAGAATAACATTCACATTTTAATAGATAAATAATTCATGCCTTCTAGATTTATATTATTAATATTTAAAGGAAATGAGAAATTAATTATCAAATATTCTTCATACAAAAAGCAATTTCATTAAGCAATATAAATATGCATAATTGTTTTAAATATTTCGATTCTGTAATTTAATGCAAATTTCAATTAGATTTTTAATATTTAAACCAAAATTTTGTATAGAATTACTATTAAATATTATATAATCAAATTATATACAAATAATCAGCTCTAGATATCGATTTTTCTCACTTTTTCATATGAAAAATTTATAGTTTTAAATGTTTATTATCAGCAATTTGGATTTGATAATGTTTAATTTATCTAAAACATAAAATAGTACAGTAGAGAGCATTTATTAAACACGATATAAAGATAAAAAACAAGATTTGCTGAATAGTATTATAGACATTAATTATAAAAACACAATTACTTTTTAATATCCATTCTTTACAATAATTAATAATCATTTTTATAATTTTACTTGCATTAAAATGTTTAGAAAAAGTATTGTTACTTTTTCTAAACATTTTAATGCAAGTAAGTAACATTTAAGTAACCCTTCACATATAAATCTTATATACTTTTTAAACAATATTTAAGTAGGTCTACAGTCTATGAGATTTATTTTATTAAAAAAAATAATACTAATGACTTATTAAATACTGTACAATACATCAAAAAATTTCAATGTTAAAATTTACTTGATTAAGATAAAATTTAATTTCCAATTTAATAAAATTTTTGAGGAGAAAAATTGAAATAAATTTATATAAATCTTAGAATGAAGACATATAAAGTCAAAATTAAAGATAATATTTGTCAATATTTTCATAAGATGTAATAAGAAATGAAAGAAACATTCAGAAAAATTTTCTCGATATTAAATTTACTTTTTATAAGAATTTTAATTATGGATCTTTGAGAAAACAATTGCAGTAGGTTATATCTAATTACGTTTAATATCACTGAAATATTTACAGACATTAATTAAATAAATAATAAAAGAAATATGGCAAATAATCTTATTAAAGGAAATTTTTTCAAATAATGATTAATATTTTCTTCTTTCATTAGATTTCTATTTGAATATTTTATTTTAGGTAGAAAACATTCACCTTTGAAAACAAAATTTAAGTCTTGAATAATTGTGAATGTGTTCATTTTCCTCTTATAAATAAGATAAAAACTTTAAATAAATTATTTTATTTTTTTTACTACAGTATAATCAATTAAACAAACTTTATAACTTATTTTTTCTTTTTTCTTACTAATTTATATACATATCCTTCACTTTCTTACTTTAAGTGAATGCATATGGTGTTAAATTGATATTATTATGATAAACACATTTATTTATAAATTATGTTTTTATGTAATACTTAATATTTGACTATTTTATATTTATTTTTCTTATTGGAAGTATAAATTTTACACTCATTAAATAAATAGACTACATAAAAGTACAGTACCTAAAGTAAATTTCTTTTTTAATGAATTTCTCATTGGAATAGCCGAAATCAAATATTATCCATAATCATCAAAATTCAAATTAACGTATAAAAATAATAGACTTATGATTGAGTGATCTGATTATTGTTATTTTCTAATTACTCATTCATAAATAAATTTCAGTTTACTTTTCAACTTTATAAATTTTCCATAAAAAGTATTTCGTTTTTTCTAAACATTAGAATTCAAAACTATTCTTATAGATCAATACTTATACAATTCGGAATATTTTATTAAAATATTCTTTATTTTCAATGCAGAGACCCATTTATTTATTTATTTTATTTTTTCTAGCTTACACGTTTACAAAAATAACTTGAATTTTTAAAAAAGAAAATGCATTTCCTTTAACAATTATGATAATCATCTTTAATTTTTTTATTTATCTAATTTACTTATTCGTTATCATAATAAACTAATTAGATATAAGAAATTATATTTTAAAAAAAATTTAAATATCAATTAAAGTTTAAGATAAAATACAAAGCAGCTGTTTAGTTTTTTTGTTAAATTTGATTTAATTTCCATTAATGAAATTTAAATCTTGGAAATTTATGAAAAAATGTAGTCTTGTAGATAGTTTTTACATTTAAAATTATCTTCAAGAAAGACTTTATAAAATAATATTTTTTTAAAATATCATTTTAAACTGAATTCCAATTTTGAAAGAGATTATGAAGACCACTCGATCGTCATAATCTCTTTAAAAATTACCATCAATTGTCTTCATTCTATTTCAAATACAACCATACTTCCGTGATTAATGGGGTGAAAAGATAAATTTCTACTTTTCAACAACTTTCCTAATGAAAGTAATCCTAATATTAATTTCTTTTAAGTATTTAAAAAAAAATTTTTAAATCTTATGAGATCTGTCAACATTCTTTTCAATTATTCACATCATTTTTCTATATATTTTATTATTTTTTTCCTTACATAATTTCTAATACAGTCTTTTCAATGTCTTCTTATCTTCTATATCGTAGCTTTCACCATAGATTTTTATTATTGTTGTTGTTTAACACTTAATATATTTTTTATTGAATCATTTAATTTTTTAAAAGTTTTATTTGAAAAATATTTATTGTATGTAACATTCTATTCTAAAGAATATCGATGAAATATTCTGAACATTCCATCAATATTCTCACAACACCATCAATAAACCAGAAAGGTAACTTTTTTAATATCCTAGTTTACGGAAAATAGAAATAATTTTTTTCAAAATAAAGTAATACAATATATAAAGTATATGATCTATGATAATAAAATTTAAATTTGCTAACTGATAATATAAATTTTATATCTTTATAAGAAAGCGAATTGTTTTTATTTTATTTTTAAATAATATTCTGAAAAATTGCTATTATATATTAGTTATTAATTTATTCTGATAATTAAAATAATAATTTTTTTTTCTAAAATAAAAATAATAAATATTTATTTGTATTAAAACTTAATTTAAATACTTTAATTCTTTGTTTTATTCTAAATGTCTCTTATATTATTTACCTGTTTAACTACAATACAGAATAAAAATTGAGAATAAAATATAAAATTACATTTAAATTTTAATTTAATTGTCTATACGCATATTTTATCCAACCGTTTCAGAAGAAATATTTAAATATTTTTCTACCTACACAAAGTTCTTTCATAAATTAATAAATAATGATCTTCGTTTACAAGTATTTTAATGCTGGAGGTGGTATAATAAGTATCTCGCTCTTTACGCCCACATTTACTGAACGGAACCAGATATCCCACTAAAAAAAAAAAGATAAATTTTGNTTGAACAAAACATTACGCTTAAATAGTAAAAATGCGAGATCCAATGGTGTTAACGCTTGCATACATTATATATTTATATTTATAAAATAATATTTTTTTTTTTTTTTTTTTTTTTTTTTTTTTTTTTTTTTTTTTTTTTTTTATTTATAAAATAATATTTTTTTAAAATATCATTTTAAACTGAATTCCAATTTTGAAAGAGATTATGAAGACCACTCGATCGTCATAATCTCTTTAAAAATTACCATCAATTGTCTTCATTCTATTTCAAATACAACCATACTTCCGTGATTAATGGGGTGAAAAGATAAATTTCTACTTTTCAACAACTTTCCTAATGAAAGTAATCCTAATATTAATTTCTTTTAAGTATTTAAAAAAAAATTTTTAAATCTTATGAGATCTGTCAACATTCTTTTCAATTATTCACATCATTTTTCTATATATTTTATTATTTTTTTCCTTACATAATTTCTAATACAGTCTTTTCAATGTCTTCTTATCTTCTATATCGTAGCTTTCACCATAGATTTTTATTATTGTTGTTGTTTAACACTTAATATATTTTTTATTGAATCATTTAATTTTTTAAAAGTTTTATTTGAAAAATATTTATTGTATGTAACATTCTATTCTAAAGAATATCGATGAAATATTCTGAACATTCCATCAATATTCTCACAACACCATCAATAAACCAGAAAGGTAACTTTTTTAATATCCTAGTTTACGGAAAATAGAAATAATTTTTTTCAAAATAAAGTAATACAATATATAAAGTATATGATCTATGATAATAAAATTTAAATTTGCTAACTGATAATATAAATTTTATATCTTTATAAGAAAGCGAATTGTTTTTATTTTATTTTTAAATAATATTCTGAAAAATTGCTATTATATATTAGTTATTAATTTATTCTGATAATTAAAATAATAATTTTTTTTTCTAAAATAAAAATAATAAATATTTATTTGTATTAAAACTTAATTTAAATACTTTAATTCTTTGTTTTATTCTAAATGTCTCTTATATTATTTACCTGTTTAACTACAATACAGAATAAAAATTGAGAATAAAATATAAAATTACATTTAAATTTTAATTTAATTGTCTATACGCATATTTTATCCAACCGTTTCAGAAGAAATATTTAAATATTTTTCTACCTACACAAAGTTCTTTCATAAATTAATAAATAATGATCTTCGTTTACAAGTATTTTAATGCTGGAGGTGGTATAATAAGTATCTCGCTCTTTACGCCCACATTTACTGAACGGAACCAGATATCCCACTAAAAAAAAAAAGATAAATTTTGAACCACTGGCAGCTGAACTCACGTTTTACCAAATAACTTGAAAGTATAACGACCAGTCTAGAGTGGTTGCAACAGTAGCTTTTTTTCCTTTTGTTTTTAAATAAATCTTAAAGTATTTTACAGATTAAATTCGTTAAAATTTTTATTTAAATAATGAAAATAAATCTCTTTCCAAATTATAATATTTTATTATATTAAATACAAACGAATAATCAAAACCACGTATAGTTACATATAAATAATTATTATTGCTTAAGAATTATATTTTTTAACAATATGATCTTAATTATACCTTAGAGCTAACTCATAATTTAGCTTTATTTGTTTTTACGATCAGTATTATTTGGGTTAAATATCGCTTACTTACCTTAAATGTCATATATTTTAAATTATACAGTAATTTTTTTATAATTTTTTTTTAAATTATTGGTACTATTCTGGAGATTTGTATTTAATTTTTGTCCTAAATATTATGGTTTAAAGCTTGTAAATTTGGGTTTTATGTCATTGTAAACATTTCCAGAGGATAAATTTTTTTAAAACCTTCTACTAAGTTATATTGCATAACCTTATTGAATAATCTAGTTAATGTATTTTTAATAAAAAATTATATAAAATATAAATGTTTTTTGTCATTATCTGAGTTTATATATTACTTAATATATAGACTTTTTTAAAATTAAAATTTATTTATTTGTTCTTTGAAACTCTAGAAACATTTTTCAATTCATCATTCGCTGTCTCTTCTATTCGTTTGCACTTACTTACTCACTATATTCTGTGATTGAATGTTGATAGAATTTTGTATACTATTTTATTTCTAGTTGTTTTGATTCTATATATTAGAATAATTCTAAACTTTTACAAAAAAAATAAATAAATAATAAGTGAATTTTCCATTTCAGTTTGTATCTCATCTCATAAATTTTTGAAGCACTTAGTTTTATTTCAATGCAGAGTGCTACTCCTTCAGATTTGATTCGGAATTTCTAAGTTTTACCATCTGATTTTGAATTCTAAGTTTTATTCAAATAAATTTATAAAAAGTTTTTCAAATTTTCAAATCCAATTTTTATATTCTCAAGTGTATAGCTATAAAAACAAAACTAATATATAAAAGTGTCTAATTGAATGATTAAAAATGTAAATATTGTGAGTAATTTTATGATTTTCTTTTGCAATTTATTATTTTAAACTTACTTCATGATAAATTTATCGAACATAGTTTGTCTCATGTTTGTCACAAGCCTATGAGTTTCATAATTTTAAATTAAATTGTTGTCATATAACAGTAACTATAACAGTATTTAATAATAATAATTATTATTAAATACTGTTATAGTTGGATTTAAAATTTATTTTACTATTTCTTAATATGAATTAAAAAGAAAAAGGAAAAAAATAAAAATCAGAGAAATAATTAATGAAAACGTCAAGCACAGAACATATTTTTCAATATTTTTCTTCAAGTTTAACTTTAAATAAAATTTTTTAATGTACTGTACTAGACTCTTTCTAATCCGGCCATTCCTTGCACGGAGAATAAGAATAATATGAATAGAAAGGGAACACTTTATAACAGGAATGCCGGATTATTGAGGGAAGGGTTAGCAGGCGTGGTTGTATTTTAATTTTTAAAAGTTTTTTTGTAAAGCCGCGAAATAAAATTTAAAATAGGGTTTTTAAAATTGAAATGATTCGTTTATAAACCGATGTAGTTTTTGTATTTGTATAAAAATGATATACAGTACAGTAACACCTTTGAGCAACGACTGTTGTTTAGATACATTGTATGCATTTTTGTTCAAAAAAACACCTTTAAGTTTATAGATGATCGTTGTTGGGAGGTTTACATTATCTTATTAAGAAAATTTTATGCGAATATTTAATTAAATTATGAAATTCTATAATAATAATTTCATTTAAACGTATTAACAATCTCCGTATTGTTACATTGAATATAAATTTAATTGTAAATGTTTTATTTGACTTCAAGGAAATCCCGAAATGACGTTATTACATCATACGTGTAATATTTGAAATGATATAAACGTGATATCATTTCTCCACGTATCAGTTTAAATAAAAATGACACTCTCCAATAATAAAAGCAGGGAAAGGAATATTTCTTATTGTTCGTGTTGATAAAAATTCGAAAGATTTGAATGTATTTAAATAAATTTTTGATTGGACACATGTTATGAGTCACAATAACAAAAACTCTTACATTTTTCAATAATAAAATAATAAAACACATACTAAAAAAGTTATGTATAAAATTCAAGATATTGTTTTACTACAAGTCTGTACATTATATAACATCTTACATCGTATATTTATTAAATTTTATATAAAAAAATTAAAATATTTATATAAGTTAAACCGAATGAATTGTATTTAAATTAAAATTTCCAATTTATACTTTTTTTTTATAATAAATAAAATTTAATTTATAATGTATTCTTCGAATCAAGATACTAGATTAGTTCTATAGAACAATTATTTTATGCTTATTAATCTTCAAATTTTGTAAAATTTATGTTTTATTATTAATAATTTTTACGTAATTTCATTTTCTATCAAATGTCAATTTTAATCCCCCCAAAAAACAAATTAATTTACAATTTAAGAGTTAAATTATTTGTTCTTCCTTCCGGCAAATAATTTTTAAAATCGTTAAAAAGATAAAAATATTTTAACTAATTTTTATATTTTGTTTCTTAAAGATGATTATTTAATCTTATATATTTTTATTATAGCCATTTTCCATACAGAATTGTCGAAAGGAATGAAAAATTATATGTTAGGAAACAAAAAAAGAAATGTGAAATCATCTTCATTAGCTACAAGTTTATAAGATCAATAATTTCGGAAATCCAATATCAACTTTCTTCTGATTGCAATATCTCAAAAACTTTTATTGATATTTATCGTACAAACGATAAAACTGTTCACAGGAAATAGAACTACTCTAATCTTTTAAATTTGATTTCTTTCACAAAACTTTTGCTTAGTGACTTCCATAACGATTCCCAACTTTCAAACTGTAAAGGTCAATAAGTCTCTACTATCAATTCTCGACTTATATTAATCTTTAAAAATAATTATTTAATTAATTTTAAATTTATACTATAAATTAATAATAATAATTCTGGAGATTTGTATTTAATTTTTGTCCTAAATATTATGGTTTAAAGCTTGTAAATTTGGGTTTTATGTCATTGTAAACATTTCCAGAGGATAAATTTTTTTAAAACCTTCTACTAAGTTATATTGCATAACCTTATTGAATAATCTAGTTAATGTATTTTTAATAAAAAATTATATAAAATATAAATGTTTTTTGTCATTATCTGAGTTTATATATTACTTAATATATAGACTTTTTTAAAATTAAAATTTATTTATTTGTTCTTTGAAACTCTAGAAACATTTTTCAATTCATCATTCGCTGTCTCTTCTATTCGTTTGCACTTACTTACTCACTATATTCTGTGATTGAATGTTGATAGAATTTTGTATACTATTTTATTTCTANTCTTCAACACAAATTTTTATTCGTCATCTGTAATTATTACAAATAGTTTTAAAATAGGATAAAATATTTTATTTTAGGCTAATTTTATAACATGTATTAAGTTATTTCTTAAACTTTAAAGTAAAGAAAAAAAGACTTTATATAGGAGATAATTTAGTTAACTACTGTAAAGACTAAATTGCTATGTTATTTATATATTTTATTATTTAAAAACTTCATAAAGTTGTCCAAAATGAGATCGTTCTTGTTCAACATACAAATTAGAATGTTTTAACAAATTAAATTATGAATTAAAAGTACATTTATTAGTATATTCGAGCGATTCATACTGTTAACTCACATTTGGGCCATTAAATCTTCCATGAGATCAATATTTCGAAGTGAAGCCGAGTGAATTTTCTTTAATATAAAAGAAATGCTTCTGTTTCTGCGATAATTCCATTAGATAAATGATAATAAAATCATATTAGTAATTTTTATCGTTACACTAACAAACTAACAAAGAATGATGAAGATTCACCGCGTAAAAGACGACACGATAAAAAAAAATTTAAGTTATTTTCTTTAAATAATATAAAAATGTTCGATTATGTTTTTAAAAATAACTTAATAATATATCCAAGGAAATAATTAAATAACTTTTTGATTTATTAAGTTAATAAATATTTATCGCCACAAAAATAATTTATATTTATATATAATAATTAAATCATTAATTCTGTATTTATAAGTCTTATTTTTTTCCTGTTATTCTATATTGTATATATGTATGTGTTGAGTTTTCTTCTTAGATTCAACGAATATTTAAACGTGCAATTTACTTTTTGATGCGAAAATTAATGTTGATATTTCTTTCCTCCAATACATTTTTATTTTTATTAAGTTTAGTATTTAATTAGATTGTATGGCTATTTTCAATAATATATTTGGATAATTGAAAATGTTATCATGAATTATATTAAAGAAAATATAAATTTGTTGAATAGTTTTTCAAAATATTATAAGTTTTGCAGTATATATTGAAAGAAAACAGCTTTCTTGATATATAAACTTCTAATTACAGTTATGTAATATTACTTAGATTTAACAGCTTTTAAACACAGTTTTATACAATATTTTTAAGTTTTGAATGTTCTGACTTTAAAATATTTTATGAATTATTTATTAATATATTTTATTTACTTGTAAATCGATGAATAAATCGAATGGCGGTTTACTTATGCATATACTCTCTACACAAGAAAATTTAGGCAATCTACAATAGGATATAAATAAGTATAACTTTAAAAATACGATAATTACACCAGGGAAATGTGTAACAACAAAAGCGACGTGTAACCAGTAGATGGTTCTTGACATCCTTAATGGTTCCATTCTTGAAATAATTTATAACATCATAAAAATGGTTCAATATCTATCATACGAATATCTTCTTCAATAATCACTTGCCAACGTCATCTTTTCAAACGATGATTTTGAAAATCTATGTAGAAAACAGTAAAAAAAAATATTGAATATTTTGTGTATTCTGATATTTAAATAACCGTGTATTTATATATATATAAGTAAATAAATATTACGCATAAATATTTCGATATTTTTTTTATTTAATTTAGGCTATATAAAATCATTTATTTTCTTTCCAGT
>NW_019384341.1:433442-585025 GCF_000671375.1 Centruroides sculpturatus
TAAACTGATGGCACTTTATTTATTAATATATTTTATTTACTTGTAAATCGATGAATAAATCGAATGGCGGTTTACTTATGCATATACTCTCTACACAAGAAAATTTAGGCAATCTACAATAGGATATAAATAAGTATAACTTTAAAAATACGATAATTACACCAGGGAAATGTGTAACAACAAAAGCGACGTGTAACCAGTAGATGGTTCTTGACATCCTTAATGGTTCCATTCTTGAAATAATTTATAACATCATAAAAATGGTTCAATATCTATCATACGAATATCTTCTTCAATAATCACTTGCCAACGTCATCTTTTCAAACGATGATTTTGAAAATCTATGTAGAAAACAGTAAAAAAAAAATATTGAATATTTTGTGTATTCTGATATTTAAATAACCGTGTATTTATATATATATAAGTAAATAAATATTACGCATAAATATTTCGATATTTTTTTTATTTAATTTAGGCTATATAAAATCATTTATTTTCTTCAAAGAAAAAAAAGTTAAAATGAATTTGTATAATTATAAACACTTAAAACAAAGTTTTTAATACGTAAAATACGAAATTATTCGTTTAATATTCAGACGAATATGATTTATCACGTCAAAAACTAATTTTTCATTTTGCGCCATTTGAATATTTCCAAAAAGTATCACTACCACTTCTATTAATATTCAATATACATTTATTGGATCGTTTTAAACTCGTTTTAAATTTTAAATGTTTTATCATCAATTATCGAAAGTCATAACGAAACACATAAAGAGCTGATTTTGTTTACTTAATGTATTTTAAACGACATCTCTGAAAAATTTCTGTAGAAAAAAAAAAAAATATATATATATATATAATTTTTAGATGTCCCGAATCGATGATTCGTGAATTGTTTGTTGAATTTGTTACCGAATGTTAGTTTGATGTCAATACTTGGAAGATAAATCTGTTTGGTTTCTTATCTCATACGTCTGTTGTCAGCTAGTTTTCTTATGTAAACATTTACAGTTGGAAAGATTTATTAAGTGTAAGATATTTTGAAGCGCGAGTATTTGCGCGGGTTTTCCTATAATGGGATAAATTTTTTTAATTTATCTAATTTCAGAATATTTAGATTTATTTCTATAAATTTAAACAAATATTTTCTTTCAGGTTTCTGTATTTTTGTCGGTTTTAAAAGATGAAATTTTAATTGTTTATTTGATTAATTAATTAATTAATTTCGATATATTTAAATTGAATGTTTTAATTTTTTGTAAATAATAAGAATAATTGTAAATATTTGCAAATTTTGATAATTTATTCAAGTTATTTCACTTATTGTAACACTAGATGGCGCTATGCTGACTTGATATTTTTATCAATTGCTTTGTGAGAAACACATGCAATTGGTAATTATAAATTAAATAATAAAAATTTATAAAATAGTTTTTATTTCAATTAATTTTTTTTTACGTATTTAACTTAATGACTTTAACTCGATTTAGATTGGAATATAATCCGCAATACTGTTAATTTTTACTTTTCTGCTCAATTTATTTTTGCTTAAATTATAATTCTTTATGCTCCATATGTCAATATCTTTACTCTCGATTACTTACCTTTATATTTTTATTTTTCTTCTTCCAATTTTCGATATTTAGAGATCCATTTTGTATAATTGTTATCATTATATATATATTGTTTTTTTTTCTGGTGAAAGTTTATTTTTGGAGAGAGTCGTCACAAGAGGGTCACACAAATTTCTTTCCCGCTTTTAACTGAAACCACATAAACGGAGTGTAAACAACGGAGCAAAGTAATTTATCTTTCTAGTCGGCAAAGTAATAAGTTTTCATTAGTCGTATAATCATTTACTTTTATCAGAGGCTCCTGGCATCTACTCCTTTGCTTCCTAGTTCCCGCCGTGCATCGTCACATGGGAATTAAACCTTTGGCAGTTTCGTCCCCAGCAATTACCGCAATTGTACAAAGTCGTAGTAAAAAGCTTCCTTTTACATTTTACTTTCTCTTTATTGAAGTCGGCGAATGTAATGAACTCTTTTAGGATTGAGTAAATTTACTGTTTTGCGCATCTATTTTTTTTTTTTTTTTTCTTCTTCTTTAGAAAATTTTTTCTTATCTTGGAAATCTCGATTTATCAAACGATTTCTTTTGCATTTCAGTTCCAGTAACAATTTAGCAATCTATACAGTTTACTTTTGTTTCTAAAAGACAATGCAGTAAATGTTAGCTGTATATTAAATTTATTGCCAAGACTGCTTGGTATCGATTATAAAGTAAGTTGAAATTATATAATTTTTAAGATTATTATTCAATTTATTTTTCATTTTTTTCCCCAACTATTTCTAGCAAAAATTTATTTTGTAAGTTTCCTTTTTGTTAGAAAGTAGTAATAATGTATTATATTCTCTACAATGGAACAAACAAATGTCCTATAAAAATATTTCCTAACATTTTTTTATGTTATAATACTAAAAGGACTTACAAGTTTGCTACGTTTTCCTTAAACATATCATCTACCTTTTTTAAAGTTATTTTTCCCTCTTTTAAATTCTGTTCGTGAAACAATACTTGTAATGTTATTTTATGGAAACTACAATTACATTAAAGAAATGCATTAACTTTCATTTCTTTCATGATAATAAGTACTTTATACTTATATACTATAGACTCATGTTAATGATTAAAAATCCAAAATTATAATTAAGACTCAATGTTTTGTAGTGTTTAAAGTATTACCCGTGTATTAAAATATGCCAGTTTCTTGCACAATTAAGGAATGATAATAAATGATGAAGCAATATCTTAATGAATATATAAGCTATAAATTACAAAATTCTTTTCATAGTAAAACAACAAAGAAGATAAACATTTTGAATGGCGGCAGGTTTGTATATTAATTAATTTTAATACCGATTTCTAAAAAACAGTGTATTAAATCTGTAAATAAAAACTATTTCTAAATTGTTTTATTAGAATAAAAAAAAAATGTATTTGATCATAATTTAAATAAAATTTACTTTTTTAAATCTTCTTGTTTGTATTATAATCCATTAAATTCCAGTTTCTTTAAGAAAATCTTCCTAACTTGATGCATAACGCTTTACTGAACATCTCAGCTGAGTAATCTATTTTAATGTTACAACAGCAAACCGTAAATTTGGCTTGAGCATTATCTTAGAGTAGCCTTTCGTATAATTCAACATTTCTCATTGTGAAGAAGCTTACTTAAACAATTCTTAGCATTTTTAAATGTTGGTTATTTAAGATAGTGGCGTGAGGATTATATTTTGTAGAATTTAAATAAATTTCTATTATTGATTTAAATTTGTAAAAATTTAAAATTAATTTGTAATATTTTTTCCAGTTATTAATCAAAGATATTATTTCTATGATAAGCAAAGTTGTATTTCATTCACGAAAAAATGACATAGCCAGTTTTTCATAATCTACTTTATTTCTCAGAATCTTAGTTTCTTTTTTTCTTTTTGGTCACTTTTATTCCAAGGATGGGGAAACTTTTAAAGGAATCTGATGGGGATAGGAAATGGTATCGGAAGAGGAAAGAAGGTCAAAGGTTAGCGGCAGTGCAGCAATTACACTTTCCTACACGCTATTATAGTAACTTAACACGTATACACGTACTGTATGTATATATACATACATATATATTGTATACTTATTTATCACCAGAACTACAGGCTTTTTTTTTTTGAGTGATAACACCACCACCAACAATATGACATGGATATAACATCACATTCACTTACACAACTGGGCAAAAAATATATAAGGAAAAAATTAAAAACAATTCTCAACAATAACAACAATAATACATCGAGCAACGACAACATTTACATTATGTACACACCGCGAAAAATTAATCGAATCAAACAGAATGAAAATAAGTCATCATCACTTGGAAGTTTTGGTAGAATTTCTACCAAACACCGACGTCATCACTCAAGCTCCCTACTTCCAGTAGGGCGCCATACATTTCCGACTGTCTTGTTTCCACCGCATCGTTTGATTATTTAAATTAGCAGTTGGCGGCTTAAACGGAAGCGATGTCATATCCTGTTTCCATGAAAGATGACGTATGCAACAACAGCTATAATAATTAACTCATTAATAATAATAATAATAATAATTACATACAATAATTATTATAACAACGCGTCGTGCTTGTATCAATCGTATACTTATCTAGAAAGTTGTACGTTGTCGGTGTTTCATGGATACATATAGTAAGTTTTGTGAGAAATTGCCATCTGAAGACGATTTCCCGTCTACACGCTATTGTGTGAGGTACCATTGTCGCCGAAGTACAATAAGTCCCGAAGCATTTGTGCATTAATAAGGGACATGCTGTATACAAATGTTCCTTTATAAGCTTATGTTAGGAATTGATTGCTGTTATTTCTTTAAGATCCTGTTCAAGGCTTCTCGAAAATTCTTCACGAGTTTACTGTCATTGGAAGAACTGTTTTTTTTTTTTATGTTTTCTTTTTCCTTTAGGAATAAGCAAAACGGAGACTGTTCTTTTGAAAATATGTTTCTGCTGAATGTTGATGATTCAACGTTGTACTTTACGTTTCACTGTTTAATAACGTTGTGTAGAAATATAAAATATTTCAGCTTAAATTTTGAATATGTACAAAAAATACTAGAAAAAAAACAATAGTGAATTAGGCTTTTCCTCTTGGGTAATGCATTGGTATTGATGGCAATTAATTTTTATTTATTTAAAATAATTGTGTGAATTAATATAATTTATTAATAGTAAATTAGAGGTAATTGCAACTTTCAAGGAACTATTACAAATGCTTAAGTATTTTCTCTCTTTAAATTAGACAAATCATTTTCATTTTTTTAAAATAATGTTTTAATTGTTTGACCCGTAAAATAATTTAGAACGATTGAATTTCTTCTTTTGATAAATTACTTTAAAACAAATCTTCCGACTTTACTCCATTTTGATTATCAAACTTAAATTTCAAAAAACCAGCTTTCAACATTTGATTTAAACATTTAAAATATAGAAAATCTTAAACAAAAACATTAAAAATTTTCAAAGCTATAAAGGTAAATAGAAAGATCTCTAGAAAGGAACTTTTTGTTTCTTTAATAAAAATGCCTTACACCGAAGCGAAACAAGATTTGAAAGTACTGTATAACCTTTCTATTTCTTTTTCCTTTTTCTTTAACTGGACAATTTAAACTACAGCCTAGAAAGTCAAGAAAAAAATTGAATTGAAGAGCCCTCCGGCGACCCCGAAAGCTTAGCAAGATTACCAATTGAACCGCTGAACTGAGTTCCTAACGCTCTCTTCAGCTATAGCCATGAAAGGATTGAAGTAACCAAAATGAGAAACGACAAATGGGTTCTACATTCCTGCAGCTTTTTTATTCCCTCATTCTTTTGTTCTAGGGGACTTCCCTTCTCCCGTTTCTGCTCCGCTCGTGTGTTTAACCTCCACCAAGCAAGCCTTCTCGTATCGGAAATCAATCTGGGTAGAGAGACAGGAAGCTTTAAAGTAGGACTTTCTCGATGTTCTCTAGAGTGTTAGAAGTAAGAAAATAACGAAAATCTGAAACTCTTTTAAACAGAATTGTGGTGATGACTTTGTGAAAAAGAATCTTTAAAAAGAGCATTTGACAAAAGAAGATGTATCCCTGTATGCAAATAATAGTCTTACTTAGATTGAAAACTTGATCTTGCAGATAATATTATTGAACATTATACCTAAGTTATGCAACAAATCTCATTCGAACAAAGAATTCTAACACTAAAACAATTTTCCCCTCTTTACACTTGATACTTTCTATAAATCTTGTAGGATTCTCTTCGTAATGGAATTTCTTGGATATTTGGCAACCTAAATTCACTATACGATAGATTTATTACGTATTTTTTTTTTCTCAATAAATATCACTATTCTATCACGTTGTCATCTATGCGACGTAACTTAATCGTAGCCTATATTTTCGTACGTATTTGAAAACCTAAATAATCTATGCCAACTACAATGTAGCTCTATAGATTAAACTGAAGAAAATTTAGACTATGAATAGATGTTATCAAATATAGACTACATTAAGCTTCATTCTCGTATAGGCCTACATCTCGACTTTTCTTATTTTTTTTGAAAATTGTACAAATTTAATTATGTGCGAGCATAAAAGTGTCTTTTAATACTGTCGAAGGATTAGATTCTTCGTCTTGTTTTGTAATAACATTCTATATGGATACCACCAGACAGGTTACCGTTCGATTTTGATCTTTTTCTGATCAATATATTGCACTTAATATTTAAATCGAAATTTAATTATAGATAAACTTAAGATAGATATGTGAGCTTCTCTTTTGATTAGGTGAAAAGTATTGCCCCAACCCTTTTCAATAGTTCGTTTCGGCAAAGAATCCGTCTTAAATTCACATCATTTTTGAAGACAGATAAACATCACGGCAATCATTTCCAGATAAAAGAAGAGAAGTAAATATAGTAATTTGTTAATGCAATCTATATGGCCTTCAATTCTTTCACGAGAACGTGAAAATAACTTACACCTCCTCTCTGTATCAATCTTCGTGGTTTTCGAAAAACCGAAGACTATTGACAAAAATGATGAACAGTTTGAATGTATATATTTTTTTCCGTATACTTGTTGTAACGTATATTATATAATATTTTTTTTTTATATATTGTGCACGTAAACACCGTGTCCATATCTAAATTTAAGCTTTGGTTTCATTGTGAAGATGGTGATGATGATCTGGCATCATCTGAGGTATCTGTGGTGGCACAGCGTTGGCCATCTTATGCTCTTTCTTCCATTTCATCCGTCGATTCTGAAACCATATCTTGATCTGTCGTTCAGATAGACATAGAGCGTGAGCTATTTCTATCCTTCTTCTCCGCGTCAGATAACGGTTGAAATGAAACTCTTTCTCCAATTCTAAAGTCTGGTAGCGTGTGTAGGATGTTCGCTGCCTCTTGGTCTCACCCATGGCGTTGACACCGTCTGAAAACACAAAGAGAAGACTAAACGTCAGCACATACGACGTAGACAAATTCCAACAACGCCCTCGGTCATTTTTCATTCTGCCTCAGACCGCATGGTTTTCATTCGCGTCTTACAGACAATTAAACCTATGGAAAGAAAAACGCAGCATTTCTTTAATAGGTTAAATGTCTCTTGGTTGTTTATGTAATTTTGAGGATCTCAGAGGTGGTCTTCGTTTGTGAAGAATCGTTTCTAAGATAAAAATAAATTAACCGTTCTGAGATGGTCTGAGCAGAAATATTTCGCGCTTATATTTTTTATAGTCGCATCATTAATAACTAGAATTATTTTACATTGAAAGATAATGATAAGATATTTCAATATAAAAAAGCATCATTAAACCAAATTTTCTTTAAATAATTCCACGAAAAGATTTTTATTTGTAATTAAAGTAAACATAATTAAAAAATATATATACAATTTGAAATAATTATTGAAATTTTTTATGTAGAAACAATTTAAAATAATGTTTGAAAGTCTTAATTAAAATATAGTTTTAATTTTCAATAAAAATAAATTTTAAAGATTAAATATAATATTCTAAAATTAATTAAGTTTATCGATATTATAAGTGTTAAATACGAAGATATAAAACATTAAAACTTAAATTTAAGCAAATTTAAAAGTATATATTTTTCTTATACGAAATTACAAAATAGAATACAACTATTTATATTTTAGAAACCGTTTAAGTTCTGCACCTGTTACAAAGTGGCATACAAAAATAAATTCCTTTGTTTTTAACGTTTTTACTTTTGCAAGAATAAAATTAAATAATAAATCAGAATTTTCATAATTTAGTCCTTATTATTTCAACATTAATTGGCCTAAATTTCCAATTAATAATCTGTTCATAATTACAATTAATTAGTATTTAAGAACAAATAATAAAAAAATCAGATACCGATCATTACGTATGTAATTTATATATTTATTAAGTATAAAAAGGTTTTAAAAAACGCATTTTCAATCTCATTAAAATTATACAATAATAATTTCATATATCGAGATATAAACGTGCTTATTTTTTCTAATAATTCCTCTAATCTTGTCATCAATATGTCATATTATAGAAGGAAACTAGATTTTTTTTAAATATATATAACTACACGAAATTTGACATTTTTTTCCTGGAAGAACAGGTAAAATTGCGAAAACTCATCACGCGATAGATGCGAAAAGATTAAGACAGGATGGGTCACGATGCTTGTAAATTACGTACTGGATGCAAATCTAAGAAATCATTCACAAACTAGACTTATTTTACATCATAACATAATCTGTTTCTTCTTATAACAAATTGCAGCATATTGTTTTCTTTGGTTTCCATAAGAGATTGTAGAAAGATATCTCAGAAAATTTTCTTGTGATTAAGTCCAGACCCACTTTTCGTTTACTCAAAAATTCTCAATGCTTTTAAGAGACTCGAGATGAGTGATGCAGTAATAAAATTACAATTTAATCAATCTTCTTTCTGTAAATTTTGTAAATTGTTTTATTCAATGTTCTCTAATGAATCTAATAATTAAATTTTAAATAAATTACTTTAACGCATTAATATACAACTCGCATACAAGATAATTGTGTTAATAGTTAATAAGTATTCATATCTTAAATTAATTTTAAAAGATATAATCTCAAGATACTACAGATATCATTCGGAAGGAATAGAATAATGTAAAGTTTAGAATTATTTTTCCGGAAACTTTTTTTAAATTTAACTAGACGAATTAATTAAAGAATTTTGAATGAAGAAAATCAGAAATTTAATTTATCATACAATAAAATTACAGCTTTATATCTATATAAACTATCCTTATATATGTTTTCTATATAAACCTATGCATTTAGCCTATATGTCTGAATTTCTCAGTAAAAATTCTCTCTACAGTAAAATAAAGCTTAAAATATACTTTAAAAGCTATATTATCTAGTAGAAATTACTTTAAAGCAATATTATCTGTATTATATGTAATAACTATATCATTAGCTCATACCAGAACACTTCGTCTCTCACTGTGATTTGTTTAAGTAATGAAAAATAAGCGAGTTATAAAGGAAAGAAATCAGTTCAACTAGAACTTGAATAACATAAATTAATAAAAAACAAATCAATATTCATCTAACATACAAATTAGATTTCAGATATCATTACATTAACTATAAGATGTCATGTTTTGTAAAGATTTAGGTCAGATACAACATGTTTACATCAGTTATCGTTTATCCAAATTAAAAATACATCTGATTGAGTTTAAATTATTTAATAATATTATTAATATTAACTAACAACAATGTATTATAATTAAGAAATTAAAACGAAATTTAATTTTCTAAACATTTAATTAATGCTTAACTAAAGTTCATATTGCTTTTTAATTTAAACGTAATAAAAAATTTTTTTTTATTTTAATATTTCCTTAAAAAATTAAACATATTTATAATGCTACTAATTAAATATTTTATATCTTAAAATTCGTTTTAATAATAAATAGAAATTCTTCAAGTTAAAACATTTTTAATTATGTTTAATTAAATGATTAAAATAATCAAGAGGAAAAAAATTATATAAAAATAATTAACTTTTATTCTGGATTTTTGAAATGTCAGCCTGTTAAAACCTTTAATATAAATTGAAAAATTGCTACAGAATTTAAATAACAATCTTTCGAAAACTAGAGAATCCCTTATTTTATGAAAAATGAGGATTAAATAAATATAGCCATTGTCTTTCCATACTCGAGATTAAAAAAATAAAATTCTTTAAAATTATAGGAGATTAGCATCACTCTTAGAAAAAAATTTTTTCATGACTCGAAACAAAACCGAACAATTTGGACCAAAATGCCTGAGGATAAAAATGATAAAAAGTCTGATAATAAAGATCCTGAATATATTCCGGTTGTGCTTGGCTAAGAACGTGGAATTACCTTTTTCCAAGGTTATCCTATAACCCTTTCTTGGTTCAATTCTCTCTATTCTCCAGAATGTACCGATGATTATTAACATTTAAAAAAATATTTAGGAGCTATATTTTAATTTCATACAATTTTCTTCATTTATTTTCACGTTTACTTCAATCTAACAAGCAAAATAATTAAAGTTCTAGTTATAAATAAGTTATTTTCTATATATTAATTGAAAAACTATTTTAAGATTTTGTATTTTTTTTAAAGTTTAAAAAATGCCTTAAATACATTAAATTAGAATGTTTAGAAAAGTTTTTAAAGTTTTACATTAGAAAAATATAGTTTTTCCTTTCTAAAAAGGATTTAGTAAATTATTTAAATAACTTAACATTGTAACATTCAATTTATTTCAATAAATAATATGTATTTAAATATCGATTTTAATGTAGATTTATTAACATCTAAATGATATTTTAAAGAAAATTTTTAACAATTAATTCCTTTTTTTTAATAATTAAAAATTACACTATTTAAATTATTTTTACAATAATATTAACGTGTTTAAATCTATTAAATATTAAATAAAAATAACACTTGTTTCCTGGCTACAATTATTTTAATGATGCGCATCTATTGTAATAAATCATTAATTCAAGTAAAAGCGTATCAAAATGTCTATCTTTTCGCTTACTATCATATTCATTCATTCGATATAATTGTCAATATAATAATTTTCCGTTTATTTCTTTTTTTTTTTATAATAAAAATTTAATTAATTGATTCTTGCAATAAATAAACTTAATATAATAATCTACACTAGACTATTTAAGATATTTTTATAATTAATTCGTTAAAAGTTAAAATTTTATTCACAGAATTTTATTTTATCGTTAATAATAACAGTAAATAAAGAGATTTTTAATGAAAATTTAATTTGTTTATGAATCATTCACCAGAAAATTAATTTGGTTATTTTTAGAGACAGACAAATTACTATACTTGATTCTTAAATCTTAATTTTCTTAATCTCTCAATCTCGTTATTTATATAGCAAGCTTCTTAAAAATATTTTTTTCTTTCTCCACGATTTTAATTAATTTATAATCAGAAATTAAATAATTATTTTTAAAATTTAGTACGATAAAAGAGAGCATTAGTGTTATGAAAATTTCTTTGCCATAGTTTCAATAAAAATGATTGATGTTTGTTATTCCTTTATGGCACATGAAAAATTTTGAGTAAATAAAATATTTTTGGAAAGTATTCTATGCCTCGGATCATTGTAAAAGAGTACAAGAAGAGAGCAGTCTGATCGTAAAAGAAACCATGCATCAATTCGAATATAATATTGATTTTTCATCATCCACAACTTTTCTATACTTTAGAAAATGACATTAATCAAATGTTCACGTACAAATCCTGTAAAATTTTAATCTATAGATTGCAAGTAGAATGATGAGAGGTATTCAGTAAGGTATTTTCTACGTCAATGTACTGTACAGTATTCAGTTCGATATTACTAGAATTAAGCCACTTTTTATTGATTAAAAACTTCTTAATCTCATCTCATTAAAGCTTGAATATATAAAATTTATTCAAATTTATAGCGCAAATACACAAAAAGAACTGTACTCTACACTGTATAGGATCATTCTTTAAATATTTAAAAGTCAATAAAAATACTATTTTGTATATAATTATTTAAAGTTTATAATAAAATGTAGACTAACTACATTATTAAATTTTATAAAGTAGTTTCGAATGTATTTTTATGTATGCAATAAATTTAATTTTATTTGTAGAACGTGAGAATTTTTCTACCTGCATAACAATTTATTAGTTCTAATTTCTCTTTCTAAACTAGTTTGTTTATTGTAAATGTTAATAATAATTGATTTTTAATGTTCCTTTTTAATATTAATGCCGTATTGAGGTGAACTACCAGAATTTTAATTACATTCACATTTGGTATATTTCTAATATTTATTACGTTTAACTCCCGCATTTTATCTCAATTTTAACATTTTTATCTCTATTTTAATTTAGTTTATTCGCTAGAATATTATCAAGTCATAATTAAATAATAATGAGGAACAAGATGTGCTTGGCTAGACACTTGTCATATCCGTATGCTACACATTCAATCCAGGATGAGCTCGGTTCCTCTTCCTATCAGATATCAAATAGAATTGCAGGAAACCTATCTTATCCTATTTATTCTTTTATAGCCTATATCTTTTAATGATTTATATATATATAAGTAAATAAATATTACGCATTGTAAAGGTTTTATTTGACTTCAAGGAAATCCCGAAATGACGTTATTACATCATACGTGTAATATTTGAAATGATATAAACGTGATATCATTTCTCCACGTATCAGTTTAAATAAAAATGACACTCTCCAATAATAAAAGCAGGGAAAGGAATATTTCTTATTGTTCGTATTGATAAAAATTCGAAAAATTTGAATGCATTTAAATAAATTTTTGATTGGACACATGTTATGAGTCACAATAACAAAAACTCTTACATTTTTCAATAATAAAATAATAAAACACATACTAAAAAAGTTATGTATAAAATTCAAGATATTGTTTTATATAATGTACAATTCTGTACATTATATAACACCTTACATCGTATATTTATTAAATTTTATAAAGTAGTTTCGAATGTATTTTTATGTATGCAATAAATTTAATTTTATTTGTAGAACGTGAGAATTTTTCTACCTGCATAACAATTTATTAGTTCTAATTTCTCTTTCTAAACTAGTTTGTTTATTGTAAATGTTAATAATAATTGATTTTTAATGTTCCTTTTTAATATTAATGCCGTATTGAGGTGAACTACCAGAATTTTAATTACATTCACATTTGGTATATTTCTAATATTTATTACGTTTAACTCCCGCATTTTATCTCAATTTTAACATTTTTATCTCTATTTTAATTTAGTTTATTCGCTAGAATATTATCAAGTCATAATTAAATAATAATGAGGAACAAGATGTGCTTGGCTAGACACTTGTCATATCCGTATGCTACACATTCAATCCAGGATGAGCTCGATTCCTCTTCCTATCAGATATCAAATAGAATTGCAGGAAACCTATCTTATCCTATTTATTCTTTTATAGCCTATATCTTTTAATGATTTATATATATATATATATACATATGTAAATAAGGTAAATTTTCATTTCGTATGTTAAACTAGAACGAACTGTTAACTGATATTTATAGGGCCTATATAAACAATTTCGAAAAATATTGTTACATTTATTCTTACAACGTTAAATATTACAGATAAAATAAGAAACATCTTTTATTTCTTACTTTAAATTGAACCGAATTAATTATAAATTGTCATTTTTATAGAAAACTGTAAAAAAATATTGTTCGGATTCTTATAAATTGATATAAATTACCCAAAAATGTTTCAAGGTGATTGAACAATTTAACGATATCGAGAGTTTCTCGTAATGCGATAATGGTTTTATCTAATTTAGTTTGTGACTAACCAAAACAAAGAAAACCAATGATAAGATTGATTACTTTTAAATGCTGATCGCTACTATTTCAGTGACTTGAATGAAACAGCAACTAAAATATCCATTACGAAACTTTAAAAATATGTTAAAATATTAATTTAAAAATATTTGATTAATGAAAGAATAAAACAAATTATATAAATTTCAATCTAAAGTATATTTTATAATCAAATGTACGTAAATAATTAGATTATTATAATTTAATAATTATACAAATTTGGAGAAAGTTGTAGTTGATATTAGTTATGTAAGCTTATATTAAACGGCTGTTTCAAGGTCAATAATAAGCTTTCTAATCACTAAAATATTATAAAATCAAATTTCTATTCAAAGTTCAAAACTATTATAATAGAGTGTCCAAATGGTTTGCTTAATGGTGGACTAAATGACATTACTATCGTGTATACTAAGTTCATTTAAGTCAACCATTTAGCTAATTAATATTTGAGTTTAATTTAATATTGTTTAATTTATAAATTGAAATTAGCTGGAAATTAATGATTATTAATAATATATTAACATTTTATCTTAAATTACTTTAATAATACATCGATAATATTATTAAATAATCGAATTATAAAGCTTGCAATATACTTCTTTAAGTAAGACTTCCCGCTATGATATAATGCTTTTATATCTTAATTATCTTACGTATGTTAATGCTATTTAAGATAACTACGTTATATTATTATTATAAGTATGTAATTATCAATATTTTAACGTTGATAGGCAAATATAGCATTTGATTCTTGGCCACTTGTTTAGGGAAATATTTCCTTCCATTAAGATTCCAGTAGAGATTATTATTGGAGAAAGACGAGGAGATATGAACATTAGGATTCCACTGGACATACCAGTAAGGCAAGGACAATTAATTGTCGACAGGTGAATAGATAGCCATCCAGTTTGCAAAGAGATGCCGACAGAGAGGTCCTAAGTTGGCGCGTCCACAACTTGAACACTCAAGAAGGAATATGAAATAAAAGCAGAGAGCAGACATGATCGATTAATTTCGACTAGAATCCACTAATTTCTGTCAATAAAAATGACAATGAGAAATTTCACGGAGTTTTCTAATCTTTTACCAGAAAGGTTAAGTTTGTTCGTGTTATATAGACGTAAAGATGATAATCAGCAAGGAAAATATAAGCAACCAGCATTCACTTTCTCTTTAATTTCCTTTTAAAGTTTCAAATATTAATTTATCAACAAGAGAAATATCTACGGAAATAAATTTCTAGACTAATAAATTTTATCTTAATTTAAATATTGTCTTTACTTTCCACAAAGGAGTCATTATTTATCTAAATTAAATATAATGTTTAACGACGAATTACAATTAAAATTCATAAAGAATTGACTTAAGTTTTACGTTTAATCATATAATTTAAATTTTAGGAAGAACTATTATTAATAATATTTATAATCATATATGAAATACTCTATTTTACATAATAAAATTAACTTTATATTTGATGCTTATATAATAAAATAAAGTTACTTAAAATGAATTTCTTGTGAAAAAATCCATTTTTAAAACATAAATTACAAACTTTATAAATAAATATTGGATGAAAGTTGATTGTTTCATTGAAAATAATTGTTTTGGAATGCAATAATAACCATGAAAGTATTTTTTTTATATGAAAATCTCAGATTTTTAACCTTTGACAGTCTAAAACAAAAAAAAATTAATGAAGTTATCAAAGATTAAATAGCGTCAAGGATAATATGTTTTATTGAATTAAAAAAAATGAATCAAGGTTGATAAGTTCTGTAAGGATAGGAAGAAAAACAACGATACACAATGTTATAATTTATTCTGTGACTTCAGAAAATGAATTAACCTTCTTTTATGGGCAGGAACAATGATATTTATCAGCAAGGAAAAATTAATAAATAATTAAAGTTAACAAATTGTAGGAGAAGCTTGGTTATTCACTCTAATTATGAATGATTGAATGATCGTATTATATCTCATTTTTTTATTTTCGATGAATAATTATAAAATAATCAATTTTTAAATTAAGATTTAAAATGTTAATGGTTTCGGCCGTATAATTCAGCAATTACTTTTTTTTAATGTTTATTATATTATATAACAAAATTGGAGTGAATGAATTTATTTTCAATTAGTTTGTATCAATTTAGGTCATGTTAATGTGTTTTTGATCATCAGCATTATTATTATAAAAGTTTTAAAATATATTTATGTAGAATTTTTTTGCAATGTCAGCATATATAATGTTACTATAATAATTAACAATGTTATAGGAGAAAAGATATTTTGTTATAAAATAACGAATATTTAATTTAAATAAATTCAATAATTTAGCTAGAAACGACCTTAATTAATTGCAAGAGAAACACTTTAAAAATATGATATTAATTAATATAAATCTATACATTAAAAAAACAAATATAGAAACCTTAAAAAATAAATTAAAATTTTATCAGATTGATTTATATTCATTTATTTAAGAATCATGTTCTACAAACTTTTATCTATTAAACATTTGAGTGTATCAATTAATCTTTTACTATGCATTATGTAAATAACACCATTTGATTAGTTTACTTGTAATCAAGTTATGTACTGCACAGGCCTTCTGTTAAGTCAACTGAAAAATAAATCAAATTATTTGTACAGTTTTAAAATAATCTTAACCTATATATATTGTTATGCCTATTAATATAAAATAAATGTTTATTCTTAACTTTCATTCACTACTAATGTTTAAAAAAAAATTATAATTTTGCTTATTAAAAAGTATTTAATCACTAACAGATAATTATTTAATATTAGTGTAAAGTAATTATTTTAATTTTATTATTGCCAAAGACTACGAAAGTACGACATTTCTGCTTATCTTATGTCTGATATAATGAATAAACTTGGATTCACAGAAAGAAAAACAATCAAACTGATTCTGTTATTACTCTATTTTACATAATAAAATTAACTTTATATTTGATGCTTATATAATAAAATAAAGTTACTTAAAATGAATTTCTTGTGAAAAAATCCATTTTTAAAACATAAATTACAAACTTTATAAATAAATATTGGATGAAAGTTGATTGTTTCATTGAAAATAATTGTTTTGGAATGCAATAATAACCATGAAAGTATTTTTTTTATATGAAAATCTCAGATTTTTAACCTTTGACAGTCTAAAACAAAAAAAAATTAATGAAGTTATCAAAGATTAAATAGCGTCAAGGATAATATGTTTTATTGAATTAAAAAAAATGAATCAAGGTTGATAAGTTCTGTAAGGATAGGAAGAAAAACAACGATACACAATGTTATAATTTATTCTGTGACTTCAGAAAATGAATTAACCTTCTTTTATGGGCAGGAACAATGATATTTATCAGCAAGGAAAAATTAATAAATAATTAAAGTTAACAAATTGTAGGAGAAGCTTGGTTATTCACTCTAATTATGAATGATTGAATGATCGTATTATATCTCATTTTTTTATTTTCGATGAATAATTATAAAATAATCAATTTTTAAATTAAGATTTAAAATGTTAATGGTTTCGGCNAAAGTTGTAGTTGATATTAGTTATGTAAGCTTATATTAAACGGCTGTTTCAAGGTCAATAATAAGCTTTCTAATCACTAAAATATTATAAAATCAAATTTCTATTCAAAGTTCAAAACTATTATAATAGAGTGTCCAAATGGTTTGCTTAATGGTGGACTAAATGACATTACTATCGTGTATACTAAGTTCATTTAAGTCAACCATTTAGCTAATTAATATTTGAGTTTAATTTAATATTGTTTAATTTATAAATTGAAATTAGCTGGAAATTAATGATTATTAATAATATATTAACATTTTATCTTAAATTACTTTAATAATACATCGATAATATTATTAAATAATCGAATTATAAAGCTTGCAATATACTTCTTTAAGTAAGACTTCCCGCTATGATATAATGCTTTTATATCTTAATTATCTTACGTATGTTAATGCTATTTAAGATAACTACGTTATATTATTATTATAAGTATGTAATTATCAATATTTTAACGTTGATAGGCAAATATAGCATTTGATTCTTGGCCACTTGTTTAGGGAAATATTTCCTTCCATTAAGATTCCAGTAGAGATTATTATTGGAGAAAGACGAGGAGATATGAACATTAGGATTCCACTGGACATACCAGTAAGGCAAGGACAATTAATTGTCGACAGGTGAATAGATAGCCATCCAGTTTGCAAAGAGATGCCGACAGAGAGGTCCTAAGTTGGCGCGTCCACAACTTGAACACTCAAGAAGGAATATGAAATAAAAGCAGAGAGCAGACATGATCGATTAATTTCGACTAGAATCCACTAATTTCTGTCAATAAAAATGACAATGAGAAATTTCACGGAGTTTTCTAATCTTTTACCAGAAAGGTTAAGTTTGTTCGTGTTATATAGACGTAAAGATGATAATCAGCAAGGAAAATATAAGCAACCAGCATTCACTTTCTCTTTAATTTCCTTTTAAAGTTTCAAATATTAATTTATCAACAAGAGAAATATCTACGGAAATAAATTTCTAGACTAATAAATTTTATCTTAATTTAAATATTGTCTTTACTTTCCACAAAGGAGTCATTATTTATCTAAATTAAATATAATGTTTAACGACGAATTACAATTAAAATTCATAAAGAATTGACTTAAGTTTTACGTTTAATCATATAATTTAAATTTTAGGAAGAACTATTATTAATAATATTTATAATCATATATGAAATACTCTATTTTACATAATAAAATTAACTTTATATTTGATGCTTATATAATAAAATAAAGTTACTTAAAATGAATTTCTTGTGAAAAAATCCATTTTTAAAACATAAATTACAAACTTTATAAATAAATATTGGATGAAAGTTGATTGTTTCATTGAAAATAATTGTTTTGGAATGCAATAATAACCATGAAAGTATTTTTTTTATATGAAAATCTCAGATTTTTAACCTTTGACAGTCTAAAACAAAAAAAAATTAATGAAGTTATCAAAGATTAAATAGCGTCAAGGATAATATGTTTTATTGAATTAAAAAAAATGAATCAAGGTTGATAAGTTCTGTAAGGATAGGAAGAAAAACAACGATACACAATGTTATAATTTATTCTGTGACTTCAGAAAATGAATTAACCTTCTTTTATGGGCAGGAACAATGATATTTATCAGCAAGGAAAAATTAATAAATAATTAAAGTTAACAAATTGTAGGAGAAGCTTGGTTATTCACTCTAATTATGAATGATTGAATGATCGTATTATATCTCATTTTTTTATTTTCGATGAATAATTATAAAATAATCAATTTTTAAATTAAGATTTAAAATGTTAATGGTTTCGGCCGTATAATTCAGCAATTACTTTTTTTTAATGTTTATTATATTATATAACAAAATTGGAGTGAATGAATTTATTTTCAATTAGTTTGTATCAATTTAGGTCATGTTAATGTGTTTTTGATCATCAGCATTATTATTATAAAAGTTTTAAAATATATTTATGTAGAATTTTTTTGCAATGTCAGCATATATAATGTTACTATAATAATTAACAATGTTATAGGAGAAAAGATATTTTGTTATAAAATAACGAATATTTAATTTAAATAAATTCAATAATTTAGCTAGAAACGACCTTAATTAATTGCAAGAGAAACACTTTAAAAATATGATATTAATTAATATAAATCTATACATTAAAAAAACAAATATAGAAACCTTAAAAAATAAATTAAAATTTTATCAGATTGATTTATATTCATTTATTTAAGAATCATGTTCTACAAACTTTTATCTATTAAACATTTGAGTGTATCAATTAATCTTTTACTATGCATTATGTAAATAACACCATTTGATTAGTTTACTTGTAATCAAGTTATGTACTGCACAGGCCTTCTGTTAAGTCAATTGAAAAATAAATCAAATTATTTGTACAGTTTTAAAATAATCTTAACCTATATATATTGTTATGCCTATTAATATAAAATAAATGTTTATTCTTAACTTTCATTCACTACTAATGTTTAAAAAAAAATTATAATTTTGCTTATTAAAAAGTATTTAATCACTAACAGATAATTATTTAATATTAGTGTAAAGTAATTATTTTAATTTTATTATTGCCAAAGACTACGAAAGTACGACATTTCTGCTTATCTTATGTCTGATATAATGAATAAACTTGGATTCACAGAAAGAAAAACAATCAAACTGATTCTGTTATTAAAATATAAAAATCTATACATATTCTTTATTATTTTATAATATATGTTATAAAATTTTAATTAAATGTATTAATTAAAACAGTACGTAACTAGCAACGATTCTATATAATTTTTGGAAAGACAGACTTCTTTACCCTAGAGGATTATAAACATCAGAATACACTTAAAGGTTCTAATTTATACAATATTTATTTAAAATACACTATAATATTAAAGAATTTTATTACTTTTTTAAATATAAAATCAAGAAAATAAGATTTTTATACAATTAAAATATCCGAAATCATTAATTTTTAATGAATTTAAGTTCGAAGATTCAGAAGTAGATGAAGCGTTATCAAGAACCAAATTAAAAGGTCAATAAAATAGCCTATCTCTATTTTAAATCTCGTTTTCTAAGAGAACGCATTTAAGATTTTATGATTACAGGAATAGGCAGCGGTGCAGCATATTTCCGATTATCTTGATAATACTGCGGTTGAATGTAAACAAATGAACAATTTATTATTCAATCCAACAAGATAATAGATTTTTCAATTTGGTTCAATGAATTTAGGTTAGCGCATCATTCGACCGTATTTTTTAATACTTTTTACTTTCATACTACAGTGGTACGTATCTTAATTTTTCTACAGGTATGTAATCTACTACAGCTTTCCAAAGAAAGAAAAAAATTCGCTATATATTCTTATAGAAAGATACGATTCGTAAATGACAATGCACCTGTTCATTTTGCTTGACCGATGCAGAATAAGTTATTTCAAGAGTGCGATATGGTAACTGATGATAAATGATAAAGAGTCAACGATGACCTTTCACAATCAGTCAAGTATCTATCTATCAATCAGGTTCTAAATCTTCGCGTATTCACATTTAATATCCAATACATTATGTAACTTATTAATACATTTTTATACTCGCTATCTCTCGACGAATACATGTAAAATTTAAAAAAAAAAAAACTTTTTTAAATTATCTCTGAAAGATCATTTGGAAAATTATAAATTTCAATGAGGTCGTCGCAAGTAAGCATGATAATATCAAACTGAAGTATGCTTAAGAATAAGAATAATTGTTTTCTAACTATTCTACGAAATGAAATGCGTGATTCTGATAGTAGTAAGATATCTTAACAGACATATTTGTTAATTATGAGAGCCGCTATACACGAGATACAACGATCAAAAATCAATTCTGCAGTTTCCTGTTAAGAAACAGCTTATACTTTCTTCTATATCTTCAATCAAAACGTAATAATAAATTAATTTGTTTTATTTTTTATTATTATTTTAGTAATATTGAATATATTCCAGTAACAATATATTATAAAATACTTAGAAACATTGATTCTGCACTGCAATCTTTCATGTTTCAAAATATGACATGAAAACACTAAACAGATTTTTCTTGAAAATGATCCAAAAATCAGAACTTTTTTTAGAAATTTTTCATTTATTTCCTTAAAGAATTTTTTAAATTTTATTTTGAATATTAAGAGTGATAAGTTTCTGATCACTTTACACATTAATCATTCATTAAAATTAGTGAATTTACATTATCGAGTCGACTTAAATAGAATCGGTAGACTAATTAGCAAATTTTTAAAATAAAAACTTACAGATTAAAATCATTATACATTTAATAACGTTAAATCAATTACAGACTTACGTCATTTCATTAATTATTTTTTAAAATCGAGAAGATTAAAAGAAAAAAAAATGTTCGGAAATTTAATAGAAAAATTTAGAATAAATGTAACTTATATAAAAAATGATAAATTAATGGGCATTGCATCAATTGAAATTTTTAGTAATTTCAAAATTATTTAGATTAATTCATTAAAAATGATCTAAAAACGAAGTAATGTAATTTTTTTTCTAATATTTTATACTAAATTAAATGCAATCTACTGGAATATTTAACCAAGCCCAGAAATGATTAATATATTTGATGTCAACAATTTAAGTAAAAAAAATCTGTACTTTTAATAATATAATACTTGAATAAAGTGAAAGACAGGAAGAAGCATCGAAGTGTGCTCATCGTCCCATGGTTGATAGAACCTCGTACAAAATATTATTGTTGAAATCTAGTTAGCCATCTGGAAGACCAGAAAGGAAAATTATAGTAAAATCTTTTATCATGTTTATAAGTTACTTTAATAAGGTTTTAAATATGATTTGGTTCACTTAAACTCTGTTCTTCTAATGTTCATTGTATGCTAAGTTTATAGCTTATGAAAAGTATTATCATTTTGATCTTCTTACATTTCCTTAAAGAAACAAATCAACTGTTACTTATACTTTAATTTATGTACTGTACTGTACATACAGTGCATAAAAAAAATTATAGATTTAATCGCTGTAAAGGAAAACATGTATTTTATGATTCACATTATATAATTCTTTAACAAGACAAGACAACAAGTCATCCATAAATACTCATAAACAAACATATTTAGCTCATTTGTTTTGAAAATAAATATTTAAAAATATTATTTAAAATTTTTTTTTCTTTGCTTATATTTGTAATTATGGAAATTTTCTTAATTATCTGAAGCTCTAGTTGACTTCACTTTTTAATGATAAAGAATAAAAAAAAAAAAGACAATTTTAAAATAAATTGACTGTGCAAATTTGAAGTTACTTTTTGTGTAAGCTGTCAAAATTGTATACTCATAATTGTATATAATTTCGATAATTGATACGAAAAACTAGGATATAAGTCTTTAAAATATTTGCTTTAAAGTAGAATTTTACAGAAAATTATATAGAATAAATGAAAGAAATTATAGGAAATTATGCATGATAAATAAAATAAAACTTCCTCACAATAAATATAAAGGAAAATAAAAAGAAATTGTTTTACTTTTCCTTAAATTTTGTTTTATAAATTTTAAATATAGGCTATCTATTTCTATAATATTAGAAAAAATAAAATAAAAGATAAATTATTGTAAAGGCCTACTTATCGAAATCCTATATCGTGAAGGATTTACGATACATTTTTTTAGACTAAATCTCATTGAATATCTGATAATTAAAACTATTGAAAATACTGAAACCATGGTTTAATATCAATTAATTCCTTTTCAAATGTATCTAAAGTAGATTTATAAAACTAATATATCTTGTAAAATGACTTAGATAAACGATTTTCTGACGAAAGCGGGCCAATTAAGTAATCTTGAAAAATCTAGGAGGAAAAAAATCTCTGTAGTAAATTAGGATTAATCTACTAAAAAGATTATAAAAAAACACTCTTTGCAGACGTCACGAGACAAAAACAGCTTCTTCCTCCCGTATCGACAAGGTTAATCTACTACAGTCAAACCACTTGAGTATAAAATGCCGCTTGAGTATTGGAGTCAAATCACTGACTGAACAAGTGAATGAATGCTTTTCCAAATGGTAAAAATAGAAGTCTAGTTATATATTGCAAACATATATACATATATATATTTAACAGAATTACATATAGAAGTATAATAGACTATCCGCTTACGAAGACACATGTTTTTATATGTTTATTATTATTGATGATTAAAATGATTGAATATGTTTTGAAAACTTGGGAAAAATTTGCAATTATTCATTTTAAAAAAATCAATGATGGCGTACACGATACACCTATCAGAGTTGGTCAAGGTCAAAAAGGTAGGAGTGTTCTTGTGTTAATCATTCCTAACCATGAAAATATCGTGATGCCTAATTTGACACAAAAACTTTTATTGGCACTAAATCAATAATAACACCAGTTAACGTGTCTATTTAGGAACGAATTAACAATAGATTTATATAACGGAATAAGGAATAGTGAAAAACAAGGAACCAAGGAACAAAAAAACACAGGAAAACTGTGAGCATTAAAAAGCTCACAGATTTTCCTGTGATTATTTTAATTATAGAGTATTTTTTTTGTAAAATTTATTATTTAGCAAACAAAAAATTAAATATTATCTTTACATGAGATTTAAATTGATTTAATTATTATACAAGATTTGAAAAACTATTTAAAATGTAATTATTTTTAAGGAGAATATATAAGAGTAATATGATACTTTATGTGTCATTTTAATAAATTATTGAAAAAAAATTTTAGATTTATAATATAAAATAATATTATAGCTTTCATCAGCGTATTACAGAGAATAATATAAATTTTAAATACGTCTAATTATATTTCTTTATGAATAAAACATATGTAGACCTGTATGTAAGCTTATATTTTCTTAATTATATAACTATTAAAACTAGAATTAAAGTATATTTTATTATTTAAAAACTTATATATAAATGTATTATATTAAACGTTAGCGTACTTATAATCATTATTCTTTAGAATGACATAAACAGTACTGATAAATCGATTTATATTATATTTCTTTTTAAAAAATTAAAATCTATAAAGAAAATACAATAAAAACTGTCACATAATTAANTGTAACTTATATAAAAAATGATAAATTAATGGGCATTGCATCAATTGAAATTTTTAGTAATTTCAAAATTATTTAGATTAATTCATTAAAAATGATCTAAAAACGAAGTAATGTAATTTTTTTTCTAATATTTTATACTAAATTAAATGCAATCTACTGGAATATTTAACCAAGCCCAGAAATGATTAATATATTTGATGTCAACAATTTAAGTAAAAAAAATCTGTACTTTTAATAATATAATACTTGAATAAAGTGAAAGACAGGAAGAAGCATCGAAGTGTGCTCATCGTCCCATGGTTGATAGAACCTCGTACAAAATATTATTGTTGAAATCTAGTTAGCCATCTGGAAGACCAGAAAGGAAAATTATAGTAAAATCTTTTATCATGTTTATAAGTTACTTTAATAAGGTTTTAAATGTGATTTGGTTCACTTAAACTCTGTTCTTCTAATGTTCATTGTATGCTAAGTTTATAGCTTATGAAAAGTATTATCATTTTGATCTTCTTACATTTCCTTAAAGAAACAAATCAACTGTTACTTATACTTTAATTTATGTACTGTACTGTACATACAGTGCATAAAAAAAATTATAGATTTAATCGCTGTAAAGGAAAACATGTATTTTATGATTCACATTATATAATTCTTTAACAAGACAAGACAACAAGTCATCCATAAATACTCATAAACAAACATATTTAGCTCATTTGTTTTGAAAATAAATATTTAAAAATATTATTTAAAATTTTTTTTTCTTTGCTTATATTTGTAATTATGGAAATTTTCTTAATTATCTGAAGCTCTAGTTGACTTCACTTTTTAATGATAAAGAATAAAAAAAAAAAGACAATTTTAAAATAAATTGACTGTGCAAATTTGAAGTTACTTTTTGTGTAAGCTGTCAAAATTGTATACTCATAATTGTATATAATTTCGATAATTGATACGAAAAACTAGGATATAAGTCTTTAAAATATTTGCTTTAAAGTAGAATTTTACAGAAAATTATATAGAATAAATGAAAGAAATTATAGGAAATTATGCATGATAAATAAAATAAAACTTCCTCACAATAAATATAAAGGAAAATAAAAAGAAATTGTTTTACTTTTCCTTAAATTTTGTTTTATAAATTTTAAATATAGGCTATCTATTTCTATAATATTAGAAAAAATAAAATAAAAGATAAATTATTGTAAAGGCCTACTTATCGAAATCCTATATCGTGAAGGATTTACGATACATTTTTTTAGACTAAATCTCATTGAATATCTGATAATTAAAACTATTGAAAATACTGAAACCATGGTTTAATATCAATTAATTCCTTTTCAAATGTATCTAAAGTAGATTTATAAAACTAATATATCTTGTAAAATGACTTAGATAAACGATTTTCTGACGAAAGCGGGCCAATTAAGTAATCTTGAAAAATCTAGGAGGAAAAAAATCTCTGTAGTAAATTAGGATTAATCTACTAAAAAGATTATAAAAAAACACTCTTTGCAGACGTCACGAGACAAAAACAGCTTCTTCCTCCCGTATCGACAAGGTTAATCTACTACAGTCAAACCACTTGAGTATAAAATGCCGCTTGAGTATTGGAGTCAAATCACTGACTGAACAAGTGAATGAATGCTTTTCCAAATGGTAAAAATAGAAGTCTAGTTATATATTGCAAACATATATACATATATATATTTAACAGAATTACATATAGAAGTATAGTACAGTAACTTATATAGAAGTATGGGACAATATATAAGCTACAATTACACACATATTAATAAATTGATATTTATGTATATTTAATTTTAACAAAATAATTTTCTTCTAATTAAAAATATAATTTATATATTTTTCTCGCTGTAAACATGTTATTAATTATTGCTAAACTTGTCTTGAAAATACACTACTAAATAAGTTTAGCTGTGAAGATTTCCTTTGTTTACTAACTTACTTTAAATTAGGCTTATATCTAGCTTAAATTCTTTAAAAGTAAAATCTAAATCAAGCGTAGATTCAATTTTAAGTGTCTTGAATATCATAACTGCTATTAAATTAAATAAACTGGGTAAATGAAATCTAATTAAATATAAAATTGACTTATAATATATGCAAAGGAAATGAAAACTTCTGAGATTATATCTTTTAAAAATTAAAGTTAATAGGCATAATTCTCTGGGGTAAATAGTCTAATAAAGTAAATTTGAATTTAATATAAAAGGAAAATTAATTTTGGTGAGTTTATTTATAAAAGTTCTTTAGTTAAGCATTTATGAAACAAAGTGCTTTTGTGTAAAGGCAGCATCACGACAGATGCTTCTTAATTAACACGCAACGTTACGTACTGAAATATTTAAAATTAGAAAAGCTTTAAAGACAAAATTTATTGAAATAATACGGACATTAAATTAAAAATATAAACATAAACCTTTGAAAAAATAAGATTCATGCAAATTTTAAATTTTCGAAACAGCATCACTTCTTATCCATTACAATGGACTCTAATCAAGTAACTTATCGAAAACTCCGTTATCACTAATTAATTTCAGAATTATATAAAATTATTACCAAGTTTTTTTTTTGGTTAATAATCTGATAGTTTAGGATTAAACAATTTAAATTAATTAAATTTTCAAATATAACATAATTTCCATTCTTACGAAAAAAATGATAATAATTGAAAATAAAAATATTTTTCCTATAAAATAAATTCTTATAAATCTGTTTTATTAATCGAATTAATCTAAAAATATTCTAACTTAAAAGTTTATGAAAAAGTCTATAGCCTAATAATTTAAAACTGTTTGTTAGATTTATACATTAATTTAAATTTTTATATTAATATAGCATTAAAAAGTTAAATGAACAGTTTATGTCTTATAATATGAGTCTTAATAAATTAAAATATAAAAGTTTCTTCTTTTGGTTTAAAATTTTTCCGTTTTTATGAGCGTAAATATATATAAGGATGCCTTAAATTCGTATTTAAGTAAATTACAGCAATAATAATATTATTTAAAAAATTCTCGAAGGCCTAAATTTTTTTTTAAGAAAGAAAAAAAAAGAAATAGTTTTGATAAATCTGCATAGTTCTATAACCATTTAAAAATGATTTTGCAAAGAATTTATATTGAAGCTATTGAAGCTTATGAACAAAAATGTTTCTGTATAATGTACACAAAGAAAAATTTAGTCAGTTTTTAACTCATTTTTCTCAAAATTGAAATTCACAAATTGCCTAAAAACTATTTTGACTTACACAATTCCTCTATAAGAGGAATGAATTTATCTTCTCGGACTCTTTGTTTAATGTACCAAGTCCACATACAAAACATCATAAAAGCAACAAGAGAGAGTGCCAACAACATCAAAACGCCGTCATTTATATTCAACATAGAACGGAGAAAATAATTTGTGGCAAGTTCATGTGCCGCCCACGACTCGATATGTACAACAGATTTAACAATCGACAACCAAATTAATATTCTACTCTTTCCTAATGCAAGGGAAGTATATTAAGTGTTATAAAATTGTAGTTTCTATTACGATGGGGTGGAGATAAGCCTTTGAGTACATCGATATCTTTCGAATTAAGAAGCAACTGATACCTCTTTATAAAACGTTTTCTTTATATTTTATTGTCATTATCAAATATATGTCTAATTTGTTTCACTAAAAATTAAACTCGCTTTTATAAAGATGTATTCGTTTCTACGATTTCGTTTAAACTAAAACTAGGAGCGTATTTATTCAATTTTTCTTGTAAAAATTTTATCTTGTGAGTTAAAAATTCATATGAAATATTGTAAATATATATTAATTTTTAAAAATATATTAACTTTCTAAATTATATACCATTTCCGTTTTGTAGAACATTGTAACATGCTCATCATTTACTCGTTGTTTAAAAATCGAAATTTAAATTTATTTCCTCATACAGAAGTTTAACTGTGGCTTGAATTATTTTGAATACGAATGGCTATTAAATTCATTTTAAACTATAAAGAAATCATCGAGGTTAGTGCAGTTTATTTTCATTAACTGCCCACTGCTGCTTATAGCGTATAGTATTTTGGAGCTGGTGTATTCCGTCCCGCCCTCCTGCCAGCAGGGAGGATGGACACTTCCCCTCGCAGATTGGACTAGACTCGGGCGACAAATTGCAAACAGAAGGAGGTCATTACCGCAGTCCCGACTCCATTGCGTGAGTAGCCTTGGGGACGGAGCATTATTTTCGCCGAGCAGAAACCTGTCAGCAGTACCCCTCTCCCTATTGGTCTGTGTCTGTGTCAGATCTGAGAATATGTTATGAATAGCTCATCCGTAGAGAATTGCAGACTGTTTAGTACTGTTCACCTTCAGAAAATTTAACTTCTGTTTGATGCTGTATAACATATATCACAGAATGAATCTTGATTTAAATTCTAACGGCCCTATTTTTTGCACTCTGACTACGAGTGAGTAAAATGTAGCTTACTTTACTTCATTAAACAACAAAGAATCGTCCCTATTGATTTTAAAGAATCAATAAATGTTCCCATCCTTATAACTTCAACTGACAACGGATCTACAGACTTAAAAATAGTATAGATTTTAAGTAGGCCTTAATTCTGTTCTAAGCGATTTGTAAAAATTGAATTTTGAATATTTACAAAACCAAAACAAGAAAGAAACTTTAATAAGAAAACGAATTTTTAGGTTAATTTTTAATTTCTTTTAGTATTTCGAATTTGGTTATGAAAAATATCTTAATACACACATATTGCTGTATTAAAGAATTTAGCTTAAATCTTTATGATCCTTCGATTATAGAGCATTATCAAACGAAAGTAATAAATAATATTACGTGAATTTGCATTTACCTAGCATAACTGATGTGTCATCATCCCATTGTGAAATACTTACTTGTTAATAACATAATGAAAAAGATTGGATATATTATCCGGAATCTACCGTCGTTTTTAATGCTTCCAATTTATAGATGTTGAGATTTAAATTAAAATTACTCGTGTATGAAATATTATTATGTTAAATAGAAATAAGAAAAGTATTGTTGAATTTAATTAATGCCTTTACACAAAAGTAGTCAATATTACTCATTTACATGAAAATAATTTTGACCTAAATATGAAAATTTTATTTATAAATCTCAGTTATTTCCAACGTTCTATTGCTCCTTTGCATTTTTTCGAAACGTTATTGCTAGTTTCATCTAAAGAGAAAGTGCTCGAAAAATATCGATTTTTTATAAGTGAGATTCAGAATTTCGCTTAAAACAGCCAAACAGAATAAACAAAGACGTAGACAGTTTAAAGTATACAGTGCCTACATATCTATTCAAAAGTGAAAGTTTTACTACAACATTTAAAATTTGATAAGCGTAAAATTTTTAAAACGTTTATATTAAATCAGATTTCGATAGGCCTACAAATCTAAAAGATTTTATTCACGTTAAATTTACTATAAAAAACGTTAAAACGAATTTTTGTAGTGAATTCCAACTTTAAAAAATATATACGCGGAATGTTTATATTCAGACGAAAACTTGCAAAATAATTCATTAAGATTCTGACGGCGCGCATTTTATTCCATATTATTATCAATTTTTTTTTTTTTTAGTTTATTTTAATGAAAACGTGTTTATCCGTAAATATTAATACGATCATATAATTACATTACAGGCTGCAAATAGCGTATAACGTAGGGAGCATGTGGATACTCGATCCGTTATGACGCATTTGAGTCATAAAAATAATTTAAAAGCCGATTCGGTTGGTATTCCCGCCTCGTACATAAACAGAATGGTTGAAAGAATGAGAAGACAAGCTCTTTGGCGACAAACAAGAGCTTGTCTCCCTTACAGCTCGTGGTCTGGTTAGGACATTCCCCCTCTTACTTTATAGCGGTCATAAAACTGCCGAACGAAGAATTCCAATTGGGTCGGTGCCTCTTAAACGGCCGGTCTCTCGCACTTTTATGGCACCGCTAGTGAGCTAGTGAGCGAGTCTTCTAGTAAAATTATGGCTCTGAGGAAAGGTTTATAGTCCTACTGCTAGCCCGGTTTATGGGCGAAGGGAGGAGAGTACGTCCCTGACAGGAGAACCGTTGAGAGAATATTTACTGCGTTCTGGACCGTTGAAAACGGCGAGCGACCCAGTACGCCGCTGTCTATCGCACCTAGCTCGGCTAGGAGAAGGACCGAACCATTGCTCGAGACTTAACTGCTACATCGGAACGTAGAAGCCAAGAAATTTGGACTTACTTTGACCGACGTGGACTTTTCTCATCCATGGATAAATCTGTGGTGTTGTGTAGTTCTGTTTCTGCGACGCCGACTGTCCTCCCGGTGACTGCGGTTGAGGTGTCGGCGATGTCTGTTGATGGGGTTGCTGTGGTGGTTGCGGAGAAGGCTGCTGAGCCGACTGTTGCTGTTGTTGGTGGGATTTTTGTTGGACACCGACGGGACGTGGTGTGGGAGGCGAAGACTGGGGATCGGGACTCGAAGGTTGGTGCTGCTGATGTGGTCCTGTTGTCGTGAGGTCTTGCGGCGATCCACCCGTCGAGGCCTCGGCATACTTGCAACTCGGCACTGGTGTAGCCGACGGTGTAGGAGTTCTCGGACTTTGGGTTTGACTCGGATGATTCAAACGCTGAGCGCAACTACTGTAAGGATGATGGTCGCCGTTCTGAAGGTGGGGTACATTTGGTGCGCTATATGGCGGACCGTATTGTTGGACAGGTGACGAGGGTCCGCTATAACAGTTCCCGTAAGCTTGTTGTACTTGTGGCGTATAATAGTCAGCGGAATCCTGACTGCCACGACCGTAACACGACGTAAGTGTATTGACGAATTGGTAGGAACTCATCTGTTCCGTTTGATTTGTGGCACAGCAATAATGGTGCCAATATCCTTTGCAATTTTGATGAATTATGGCCACACTGCACTCCGGGAAACCTCTGGCACACTTTTAATAGCGCATTATTCCATATATGGCACAGCCCATGCAACCACGTGACGAACGGCGACCAATCATGTCCCACCATAAGTTTCAGTACATAATCACGGTGTATAGTTTACCACAGAGCTACGAGGCGTCGTAGGGACGGCGGATTTGCTAATCGTCGACGACAATCCCCGACTGTTATGTCGCCCCGAGCTCCTCGACCGAAAGATACAATCTCCTATCTCGCACCGTATAGCTGCTCGGCTTTCGGCAGACAAACAATTCTAAGTACTTGCTTGCTTGGAACGAAATACTATCTGGCCTCTTGCAATAAAAGTCAAGTTAATTTAAGCTTCTGCTAACTCTACCGGGATTGGATGCCTACCGTTGGAAACTCTTTGAAGTGTTATCGTCAACGAGAGTCAGCGGTGGCGACAGCTCCCGCGTGCAGTTCCGTCTGCCTCTCAGGCCGCGTGGTGGAACACTGATAACGTCTGCCTCAAGTTTCCAAACCCCGGGTTCGATATAGACGGAGAATAAGTGAGAGAGGTCGGACGCTAGGGAGGGCAGAAACAGGGACAGAAAGAGAGTAGCAACCCCCCGAGCCACGCACACACCGCGCCCCCTTCTCAGCTGATCGATACGGTCTCTGGACGAATGAGACGCTCCGTACATACGCCGAACCAGCAATCACATTATAATTTCTTCCCCTTCAATTAATATCTGCCAACGTTTCTCGGACTCGAGTTTTTTCCCCTTCTTTTGCCTCCTTTTGCCTTGCTCCGAGTTGCCGACCAACCCGCGTACGGATCTCGACCGAATCGTAACCCCTCGGAGCGAGACTATAGGTGCTGTAACACGCAGGTCTGATAGCCAGCGGGTCGAGAGTCGCGGTGAGTCCCTTTGTCGTTTCCGTTTGTCCTTGATCGGGACTAGAATATAATCTTCAGCAGATGTATTTTTTTTCTCCTAAAAAGTGAAAAACAACGGGAAGCAAAGACCGGCCTAACCTCCGGGAGAGTCGAAACTGTGAATTATTCATTATGTGCCGTAAGCATTGAAAGCTTGTCCGTCCACATAGGAGGAGGTACGAGCGTTTTACTGCCTACCTGTAACGATTAGGAACTCATTATAGTGTTAAGTAAACCCCAGCCATTCGAGGCAAAACTAAAAATGGTTCGATTCGCCCGTTCTAAACCAAATAGAATGTGTTTGTTTGATTTATTATAGTCCCAAAGCCGTACCCCACAAGAGAACACCAGTCATTTTCCAGAAAGTACTTACTTACTGTCTCTAAGTCCCTTAGCATTATACGAAGCGGGAGCAGTCCCTAGTGACTAGGCCTCTCGTGTAATCAGGTGCAGAACATTTCTAAAATTGAGATTCGATGCCGCTTTTTCATTATTGGGCAAATCTTATAAGGTTCTTCGAGATAAATTAGTCAATAATAAATAATAATTGCGCGTTAGTATCTTCCAAAACCACAACAAAGAGATATTAGGCTAGAGATTAGGCCTTGCCTCTAAAACGAAAGCTCCACGCAGTTTTAAATGTCAACTTCCTAACGAACCTAAATTCATTAAAGATAAAGTAGTTATCGTAGATTTGTAGATGTTAATTTGTTTTGTAGAATAGACGAATTCATTGAGAGAAAATAGGGGCCATCATACAAGACCGGAAAGTAAACAAAGATGGCGTCTCTCTTCAGTAGCAACATAACGAATTCTACAGAATTATAAGTATTGTCGCCACCTGCTTTGCAGATATAAATTGTCAATCCGGAAAACGTTACTAGGGATATATAAACGTCTCACTTTTCTGTTTTGTTTTCGTTTCTTTGGTTACAATACTATTTCTAACGTTATCGGTTGCACTATCGCCAATTTTGACGGTTAGGCTTAATTTCTAATAGCTCTAAATCAATGATATTGAATGCTATATTACAAATTATATTAATTACAATTATTATTCCAGCTCTAGAACAACATATTTTCTTCCCAATCATCGCCTACAATTCTAAAATCACTAAATTTTGACTTACAGGCCATGCTTTGGAAATAGATTTTTGTGCTTAAATTTATTTAAATAAAAATTAAATAATTAATTTTAAAGTATAGATTATTCAACATTCAATAATTGACTTATCTATCATTAAAATAAGCGCATTTTTAATGTTTTATATTGGATTTTCGTTTGATGGTTGGCATATCTGTTTGACCTAAATAGACGTTCTTGGAATTCTTGTTGATCTACAATAGTTTAGTTGTCAACTGGAAATTAATTACGGATTAGTAAAATAAGATATTAAAAAAACAAAATAATGCTTAGTTAACCGTATTGTTGCTTTAACGGCATCTCTTGTCAAGAGAAATCCTCTTATCCAATAGAATGATTGTCCTTAACTCTTAAGCTACAAAACGTTAAATTATCTATAATTTATACATAAAATAATCCATTAAATACATGCATTCTCACCAATTCGTTTCTGACTGCGTGAGAACGTAGACATTATCACAACCGTTGTCACATCTCTGAGTAAAAGATAAGCAGAATTTCCGGTCTTTGCCGTATCTTAAGCCTCATAGTCCGCTGGCTGGGCCTCCGGGTTGCCGTTCTAACTGCAGTCCTGTATTCTTTGACACGCTATCCACTGGCGTTTATATAGATCCACTGTTCGTTGGTTGTGATGCGTGCGTGATTTACTGGACAAAATCCCCAGAGGCCCCCGACTAGATCGGATGGGGGCAGTCTATCTTCTTAAATACGAGGGGGGTGAAATTTCAAGAACGTGATGAACTTTGCTTTCGTGGAACACATGTGTTGGTTATTAGATATGTTGACCCCTTCTACATTACATCTTTTTTCTTTATTTAGAAGAGCACATGTAATTATGATAATGTTTTCTATCAGTAAACGAAGCCATTACTTCAATTCTATCTGATTTTTTTGTTAATTATTTAAATTAGATAGGCAATTAAATGCATCAAAATAAAATATGACTTTGTTAGAAACTTATTCTTACTAATCACTAAAAAATTTTCAAAATGTAGGTATATAAAATGGTTCCAATAAGTATACAAACGTATAACAAAAATATAATTATTATTAATTATATCTTTGTTATACATTTATATAATTAAAAGGTTGAAAATTTTATTGTGATTAATAAGAAAAATATACTAAAATTTTTATTTTTAACATAATTAATGTAAGCTATTTTATAAATTTTAAAAGATTTTAAATAACTTTCATAAAAGTATGGTTATATTTTATCCTTTATTTTGCATTGAAAGTTATCATGAAAATGTTTACATTACATTAAACACAATACTAAAGCAAACACATTGATTATTTTCTATACCCTTTAAATGCATAGAAATAACCAATACCGAACACATTTACCCTTTTTCAAAGAATAAATATGATCCTAATTCTATTATTGATTTTATAATATTCTAAAATGTACTATATTTAAATGTATAAAATAATTCTTCGCTCTTCATACAAAAGGAAACATCGACCAATCATCTACAGATAAATTTTTATCTTAACTCCAAATAGGAGGTTAAAATAAAGATTTTTTTTTTAATGGAAGTTATCCTGATGTTCTTCCTTACAATGAGCTTTACAATTCTTTTATATATTTAAATATAGCACAATATATTAGAAAACCGTTCATGCGAATTGCTTCGACATATTACATGGATAATTACTACATATGGAATTCAATTAAGTAGAATTTTTGTTATATGAAAATAAAATAAAGTCAACATAAAGAATCGATAGAAATAGCCCAATTTACTTAGCAGATATGAATAGAAAAATGTTAAATTTTTTAAAATTTAAGCAAGTTTATCGTAATACGTTTATTTCGTTCAAAAATGAACAAAAATTTTAATCAAAGTTTGTTGAAATGCATTATTTACTACAACATCAAATAAACTCGATATTTTTACCATTAAATAAATTGAACTGATTTTCTGTTTTGGCAATTTATTTTGAAAAATGTTATAAAAGTAGAGTTTTTTTTTAATTTCCATTGAATTTTTGTTTTTTTTTAGCTTTGGATCTTTATTAAGAAATTCAGTTTACATCAAGTCTTATAATTTTATTTGTTAACCGTTACAAATGCTCTATAAAGTACATAAATTTCCATAGTTCAAAGCACTAGAAATAAATCAAGTACCAAAAATTTTATATTAGTTTCTAGATATTTTTAAATAGTTTATAAAATTATTTAATTTTCTTATTTATAGTTTTAAAAGTTAAAATTTCAATTTTTAATAAATTAAATGAGTAATTTTGATTTATAATATGTTAAATAATACTTTTATAAAATTAAATATAATTTCTTAAGTGAAAATTTCATTTTTATTTGTAAAAAATAAATTATAAAACACATTTTTCCATAGTATAATCTCGTCTACTGAATAAAAAATATTATTATTTATTTATTTATTGCTTAAATTTTGTTTTTTTTTTTAAAGAAATTTCATTTACTAAAATTAATTCTGAATGAAAATTTTAAACAATGTTTGAATCTGTCAATATATTTTATAAATATAGATTTTAAGTATATAAATTTATAGCAAAGACTAATAAACAATATTTATTACTTTTTATTACATTTATATACCTGCAAACTTAAAATTGTATAATAATTTTTATTGTAATTAGTAAGAATATCCCTTGTAAAATACTTTAAGACGAGTTAATTATCTATTTAATTTGAATAATTAACAAAAATAGTACAGGATTGAAGGAAATAATGTCTTCCTTTACTGATATAGCCTATATCCTATAACAGTGTTTCTCAAACACGGAATCTTGAAGTTCCGTGAAGAGATGTAAGAGGTTCCTCTAGACGAAAATGCGTAACGGCAAGGAAACATTTCATTGAAAGTCCTAAATTTGTATGTATGGCATTCAGTATTAATCATTCGGCCATTGATAGAGCGTGAACAATTCATAGTTGATTCACTCTAGAAGCTTTTTAAAAGACAAATAATTGTTAACATGTTATATTTTTTATTTATTTGTTTTATCTACTAAATAAAATGTATATTTTATAGGTTAATCTACCAGAAATTGCAACTCAGCTTTGTACGGTGTGATATAGATAAATAGGGATTGCTCATTAGGTTCTATACGCTTTACAGTTCCACGTGTTAAAATAAATTGAGAAACATTGACTATAGAATCGATTTGTACAATAATTCTATTAAGAACATAGAAGAATGCTTAAAAACAATGTTTGAAAACATTATTTAAACTAATTTTCATACGAATTTATTTTCCTTGATTCAATATTCAATACGAATTTTTGGTATTTAACACACGACAAATCTAATTTAATAAAATTTTATTTAAAACATTTAATGCAGTATATAATTAATGTGATTGTTGTTGTTATAAAAAATATACTATAATAAAAATAATTCAATTTATTAAACATTTTCAGAAACATTCAATAAAATAATATAAATTTAGTAAGAATTTATTGTAAGAAAAGTGTAAATTTTGTTTTATTAGAAATTTTGGATCGATAAAAACGATTTTAATTAATTAAAATATCAATAATTGATTAAATACAATTTAAAATATTAATTTTAAAATTGTTTAGATTAACGGTCTTCTATTTAAATATTATTGATTTGTTTTCTTTATACATATAAATTGTTTTAATTCAGGCAAACTCGTAAACTTTTAAAAAGTATTCTTTTATTAATTTCGTTTAAAATATTGAAAATTATTTTGATTTTCGTTAACACAATTTCTTTTAAAATAATCTTCGATACATTATAATTTATTAAAAAATTAAATGCATAAATTACTTACTATCAGATTAAATCAATTATCATAGTTGATTCAGGCTAAGTTATGTGATACATTACAGTTAATAAGTTTGAACACCTTAGTAAGTTTCATTGTGGTTCCTATCCAAAGTGGGTTTGGTTTGCTGTTATCCATTGTAAGAATATTTAGCCAATCGTAGTGCAGGCTAAATCTACTTGTATAGTAATATATAAAAATATCGAATTTTCATGTATTTTTACAAATAAAGCGATGTAAAATGTTTAATTTTTAAATATTTTACTTGTAAATGATTGAAATAATGATTAATTAATTATTAATAAATATTTTCATAAAATAATAATAATAACTTTTGACTGATTATTTTAATATTACAGCCAATAATTTCCTTGTTAATAAATCGCGTGTTAAATCGAAATGTTGCTTTAAGAAAAAGCACTTTTTTAATTAATTCCGTATCGTAAAGAAAAGTTTCCTATATTATTTAAATGTTTGGATTAATAGATAAGCTCTTGATTGTCGAAATGCAATTACAACTTAACCACAAAGCAATGATAGATTCACCTGGTGAAGTGATAGGTTGTTAGACAATTTGTTTTGGGAACGTTAAGCGAGAACTGATAATTAAACATTGATAAAACGCTTAATTCATCTGATAAATCTAATGACGATACATTTCTTGATTGAAATTTACCATTGAAAAGCTGATGACCCAGCCATAGAGCGATCGTTATTGCAAGATTGGTTTTCTCCATCTTAAAGTGTTCAATTAAAGTAGAATTTTAAAATAATTTAATATATTATATTATGATTTTTATCTTAAAATCCGAGCTTATATATTATTAAATACTTGTTTTAGATTTTATTCATCATCTATCGCCATTTCGTAAACATTTATGTTAGGTTCTCTTTAAAAATTATGATATTAAATTGTTGAATATATAGATAATAATATGTAATAATTAGAAATGAAACATATAGAATGAATTTAAATTAACATTGTTTGAATTAGTAAGCTCGTTAACTGTTTTAGTGTAATATAACACTTGTAAGTCAATTAATAAAACATCCGGTTACAAAAACACAATTAGTCAGTTTAGAAGGAAGTTTAGATCTACTAATTTTCCGTTAAATTGTCAAAATGCAGATTTTTAAACAAGAGACCACCTGGTTCCTAAAGGCAAGGATGGGGAACGTGTTATAGGAGGCTTTAACTGTAGTTCCTGCACCCTTTTCTCGTCTATAAATCACTTGGCATTGGATAGCCCACGAGACCCGACCTGTCACAAGCGACCGCCAACATTGAAGAGGATGAAGTGTTGTTTTGGTGCACCCACCGGGAGCTGGTTCCTTTTGCTTCCGGTATTCGTGTCTTTTCTTCGTTCTCTTTATCTATTGTTTGCAACAGGCTGCTTTGGATAACAATATCAACTGATGCACTTTCGAAGATGAAATGCTTTTGTGTTATTGGAAACTATTTATATCGGGCATACTGTACTTTTCCAGATGATCTTTCTCTGTTCCTTTCCTGACAATCATTTTAAGAGTTGAAAGTTTACTTAAAACATAAATGTATATTTCCACACAAATCAAAGAAAATCATATTTTGTATACTATAATCCATTTGTTTATGATATTGAACGATCGATTCTTATGAATATTAACATTTTATTTTTCATATTTTATTGAAGAAACCGTTTAAATATTTCAAAATCATATAGAAATAGATTTACTATATAGATTTTGTAAGCTGTCATTTAACAAAAATGAATTTTATGAGTTTATATAATGACAAAATTATTATAAAATAAACGAATAAAATTAAGTTATTATATGGATTTGTTTTATTTGAATTGAATTGATTTTTTAAAACATTTGTCGAAGGAAAGGNTAAATTCGTATTTAAGTAAATTACAGCAATAATAATATTATTTAAAAAATTCTCGAAGGCCTAAATTTTTTTTTAAGAAAGAAAAAAAAAGAAATAGTTTTGATAAATCTGCATAGTTCTATAACCATTTAAAAATGATTTTGCAAAGAATTTATATTGAAGCTATTGAAGCTTATGAACAAAAATGTTTCTGTATAATGTACACAAAGAAAAATTTAGTCAGTTTTTAACTCATTTTTCTCAAAATTGAAATTCACAAATTGCCTAAAAACTATTTTGACTTACACAATTCCTCTATAAGAGGAATGAATTTATCTTCTCGGACTCTTTGTTTAATGTACCAAGTCCACATACAAAACATCATAAAAGCAACAAGAGAGAGTGCCAACAACATCAAAACGCCGTCATTTATATTCAACATAGAACGGAGAAAATAATTTGTGGCAAGTTCATGTGCCGCCCACGACTCGATATGTACAACAGATTTAACAATCGACAACCAAATTAATATTCTACTCTTTCCTAATGCAAGGGAAGTATATTAAGTGTTATAAAATTGTAGTTTCTATTACGATGGGGTGGAGATAAGCCTTTGAGTACATCGATATCTTTCGAATTAAGAAGCAACTGATACCTCTTTATAAAACGTTTTCTTTATATTTTATTGTCATTATCAAATATATGTCTAATTTGTTTCACTAAAAATTAAACTCGCTTTTATAAAGATGTATTCGTTTCTACGATTTCGTTTAAACTAAAACTAGGAGCGTATTTATTCAATTTTTCTTGTAAAAATTTTATCTTGTGAGTTAAAAATTCATATGAAATATTGTAAATATATATTAATTTTTAAAAATATATTAACTTTCTAAATTATATACCATTTCCGTTTTGTAGAACATTGTAACATGCTCATCATTTACTCGTTGTTTAAAAATCGAAATTTAAATTTATTTCCTCATACAGAAGTTTAACTGTGGCTTGAATTATTTTGAATACGAATGGCTATTAAATTCATTTTAAACTATAAAGAAATCATCGAGGTTAGTGCAGTTTATTTTCATTAACTGCCCACTGCTGCTTATAGCGTATAGTATTTTGGAGCTGGTGTATTCCGTCCCGCCCTCCTGCCAGCAGGGAGGATGGACACTTCCCCTCGCAGATTGGACTAGACTCGGGCGACAAATTGCAAACAGAAGGAGGTCATTACCGCAGTCCCGACTCCATTGCGTGAGTAGCCTTGGGGACGGAGCATTATTTTCGCCGAGCAGAAACCTGTCAGCAGTACCCCTCTCCCTATTGGTCTGTGTCTGTGTCAGATCTGAGAATATGTTATGAATAGCTCATCCGTAGAGAATTGCAGACTGTTTAGTACTGTTCACCTTCAGAAAATTTAACTTCTGTTTGATGCTGTATAACATATATCACAGAATGAATCTTGATTTAAATTCTAACGGCCCTATTTTTTGCACTCTGACTACGAGTGAGTAAAATGTAGCTTACTTTACTTCATTAAACAACAAAGAATCGTCCCTATTGATTTTAAAGAATCAATAAATGTTCCCATCCTTATAACTTCAACTGACAACGGATCTACAGACTTAAAAATAGTATAGATTTTAAGTAGGCCTTAATTCTGTTCTAAGCGATTTGTAAAAATTGAATTTTGAATATTTACAAAACCAAAACAAGAAAGAAACTTTAATAAGAAAACGAATTTTTAGGTTAATTTTTAATTTCTTTTAGTATTTCGAATTTGGTTATGAAAAATATCTTAATACACACATATTGCTGTATTAAAGAATTTAGCTTAAATCTTTATGATCCTTCGATTATAGAGCATTATCAAACGAAAGTAATAAATAATATTACGTGAATTTGCATTTACCTAGCATAACTGATGTGTCATCATCCCATTGTGAAATACTTACTTGTTAATAACATAATGAAAAAGATTGGATATATTATCCGGAATCTACCGTCGTTTTTAATGCTTCCAATTTATAGATGTTGAGATTTAAATTAAAATTACTCGTGTATGAAATATTATTATGTTAAATAGAAATAAGAAAAGTATTGTTGAATTTAATTAATGCCTTTACACAAAAGTAGTCAATATTACTCATTTACATGAAAATAATTTTGACCTAAATATGAAAATTTTATTTATAAATCTCAGTTATTTCCAACGTTCTATTGCTCCTTTGCATTTTTTCGAAACGTTATTGCTAGTTTCATCTAAAGAGAAAGTGCTCGAAAAATATCGATTTTTTATAAGTGAGATTCAGAATTTCGCTTAAAACAGCCAAACAGAATAAACAAAGACGTAGACAGTTTAAAGTATACAGTGCCTACATATCTATTCAAAAGTGAAAGTTTTACTACAACATTTAAAATTTGATAAGCGTAAAATTTTTAAAACGTTTATATTAAATCAGATTTCGATAGGCCTACAAATCTAAAAGATTTTATTCACGTTAAATTTACTATAAAAAACGTTAAAACGAATTTTTGTAGTGAATTTCAACTTTAAAAAATATATACGCGGAATGTTTATATTCAGACGAAAACTTGCAAAATAATTCATTAAGATTCTGACGGCGCGCATTTTATTCCATATTATTATCAATTTTTTTTTTTTTTAGTTTATTTTAATGAAAACGTGTTTATCCGTAAATATTAATACGATCATATAATTACATTACAGGCTGCAAATAGCGTATAACGTAGGGAGCATGTGGATACTCGATCCGTTATGACGCATTTGAGTCATAAAAATAATTTAAAAGCCGATTCGGTTGGTATTCCCGCCTCGTACATAAACAGAATGGTTGAAAGAATGAGAAGACAAGCTCTTTGGCGACAAACAAGAGCTTGTCTCCCTTACAGCTCGTGGTCTGGTTAGGACATTCCCCCTCTTAGTTTATAGCGGTCATAAAACTGCCGAACGAAGAATTCCAATTGGGTCGGTGCCTCTTAAACGGCCGGTCTCTCGCACTTTTATGGCACCGCTAGTGAGCTAGTGAGCGAGTCTTCTAGTAAAATTATGGCTCTGAGGAAAGGTTTATAGTCCTACTGCTAGCCCGGTTTATGGGCGAAGGGAGGAGAGTACGTCCCTGACAGGAGAACCGTTGAGAGAATATTTACTGCGTTCTGGACCGTTGAAAACGGCGAGCGACCCAGTACGCCGCTGTCTATCGCACCTAGCTCGGCTAGGAGAAGGACCGAACCATTGCTCGAGACTTAACTGCTACATCGGAACGTAGAAGCCAAGAAATTTGGACTTACTTTGACCGACGTGGACTTTTCTCATCCATGGATAAATCTGTGGTGTTGTGTAGTTCTGTTTCTGCGACGCCGACTGTCCTCCCGGTGACTGCGGTTGAGGTGTCGGCGATGTCTGTTGATGGGGTTGCTGTGGTGGTTGCGGAGAAGGCTGCTGAGCCGACTGTTGCTGTTGTTGGTGGGATTTTTGTTGGACACCGACGGGACGTGGTGTGGGAGGCGAAGACTGGGGATCGGGACTCGAAGGTTGGTGCTGCTGATGTGGTCCTGTTGTCGTGAGGTCTTGCGGCGATCCACCCGTCGAGGCCTCGGCATACTTGCAACTCGGCACTGGTGTAGCCGACGGTGTAGGAGTTCTCGGACTTTGGGTTTGACTCGGATGATTCAAACGCTGAGCGCAACTACTGTAAGGATGATGGTCGCCGTTCTGAAGGTGGGGTACATTTGGTGCGCTATATGGCGGACCGTATTGTTGGACAGGTGACGAGGGTCCGCTATAACAGTTCCCGTAAGCTTGTTGTACTTGTGGCGTATAATAGTCAGCGGAATCCTGACTGCCACGACCGTAACACGACGTAAGTGTATTGACGAATTGGTAGGAACTCATCTGTTCCGTTTGATTTGTGGCACAGCAATAATGGTGCCAATATCCTTTGCAATTTTGATGAATTATGGCCACACTGCACTCCGGGAAACCTCTGGCACACTTTTAATAGCGCATTATTCCATATATGGCACAGCCCATGCAACCACGTGACGAACGGCGACCAATCATGTCCCACCATAAGTTTCAGTACATAATCACGGTGTATAGTTTACCACAGAGCTACGAGGCGTCGTAGGGACGGCGGATTTGCTAATCGTCGACGACAATCCCCGACTGTTATGTCGCCCCGAGCTCCTCGACCGAAAGATACAATCTCCTATCTCGCACCGTATAGCTGCTCGGCTTTCGGCAGACAAACAATTCTAAGTACTTGCTTGCTTGGAACGAAATACTATCTGGCCTCTTGCAATAAAAGTCAAGTTAATTTAAGCTTCTGCTAACTCTACCGGGATTGGATGCCTACCGTTGGAAACTCTTTGAAGTGTTATCGTCAACGAGAGTCAGCGGTGGCGACAGCTCCCGCGTGCAGTTCCGTCTGCCTCTCAGGCCGCGTGGTGGAACACTGATAACGTCTGCCTCAAGTTTCCAAACCCCGGGTTCGATATAGACGGAGAATAAGTGAGAGAGGTCGGACGCTAGGGAGGGCAGAAACAGGGACAGAAAGAGAGTAGCAACCCCCCGAGCCACGCACACACCGCGCCCCCTTCTCAGCTGATCGATACGGTCTCTGGACGAATGAGACGCTCCGTACATACGCCGAACCAGCAATCACATTATAATTTCTTCCCCTTCAATTAATATCTGCCAACGTTTCTCGGACTCGAGTTTTTTCCCCTTCTTTTGCCTCCTTTTGCCTTGCTCCGAGTTGCCGACCAACCCGCGTACGGATCTCGACCGAATCGTAACCCCTCGGAGCGAGACTATAGGTGCTGTAACACGCAGGTCTGATAGCCAGCGGGTCGAGAGTCGCGGTGAGTCCCTTTGTCGTTTCCGTTTGTCCTTGATCGGGACTAGAATATAATCTTCAGCAGATGTATTTTTTTTCTCCTAAAAAGTGAAAAACAACGGGAAGCAAAGACCGGCCTAACCTCCGGGAGAGTCGAAACTGTGAATTATTCATTATGTGCCGTAAGCATTGAAAGCTTGTCCGTCCACATAGGAGGAGGTACGAGCGTTTTACTGCCTACCTGTAACGATTAGGAACTCATTATAGTGTTAAGTAAACCCCAGCCATTCGAGGCAAAACTAAAAATGGTTCGATTCGCCCGTTCTAAACCAAATAGAATGTGTTTGTTTGATTTATTATAGTCCCAAAGCCGTACCCCACAAGAGAACACCAGTCATTTTCCAGAAAGTACTTACTTACTGTCTCTAAGTCCCTTAGCATTATACGAAGCGGGAGCAGTCCCTAGTGACTAGGCCTCTCGTGTAATCAGGTGCAGAACATTTCTAAAATTGAGATTCGATGCCGCTTTTTCATTATTGGGCAAATCTTATAAGGTTCTTCGAGATAAATTAGTCAATAATAAATAATAATTGCGCGTTAGTATCTTCCAAAACCACAACAAAGAGATATTAGGCTAGAGATTAGGCCTTGCCTCTAAAACGAAAGCTCCACGCAGTTTTAAATGTCAACTTCCTAACGAACCTAAATTCATTAAAGATAAAGTAGTTATCGTAGATTTGTAGATGTTAATTTGTTTTGTAGAATAGACGAATTCATTGAGAGAAAATAGGGGCCATCATACAAGACCGGAAAGTAAACAAAGATGGCGTCTCTCTTCAGTAGCAACATAACGAATTCTACAGAATTATAAGTATTGTCGCCACCTGCTTTGCAGATATAAATTGTCAATCCGGAAAACGTTACTAGGGATATATAAACGTCTCACTTTTCTGTTTTGTTTTCGTTTCTTTGGTTACAATACTATTTCTAACGTTATCGGTTGCACTATCGCCAATTTTGACGGTTAGGCTTAATTTCTAATAGCTCTAAATCAATGATATTGAATGCTATATTACAAATTATATTAATTACAATTATTATTCCAGCTCTAGAACAACATATTTTCTTCCCAATCATCGCCTACAATTCTAAAATCACTAAATTTTGACTTACAGGCCATGCTTTGGAAATAGATTTTTGTGCTTAAATTTATTTAAATAAAAATTAAATAATTAATTTTAAAGTATAGATTATTCAACATTCAATAATTGACTTATCTATCATTAAAATAAGCGCATTTTTAATGTTTTATATTGGATTTTCGTTTGATGGTTGGCATATCTGTTTGACCTAAATAGACGTTCTTGGAATTCTTGTTGATCTACAATAGTTTAGTTGTCAACTGGAAATTAATTACGGATTAGTAAAATAAGATATTAAAAAAACAAAATAATGCTTAGTTAACCGTATTGTTGCTTTAACGGCATCTCTTGTCAAGAGAAATCCTCTTATCCAATAGAATGATTGTCCTTAACTCTTAAGCTACAAAACGTTAAATTATCTATAATTTATACATAAAATAATCCATTAAATACATGCATTCTCACCAATTCGTTTCTGACTGCGTGAGAACGTAGACATTATCACAACCGTTGTCACATCTCTGAGTAAAAGATAAGCAGAATTTCCGGTCTTTGCCGTATCTTAAGCCTCATAGTCCGCTGGCTGGGCCTCCGGGTTGCCGTTCTAACTGCAGTCCTGTATTCTTTGACACGCTATCCACTGGCGTTTATATAGATCCACTGTTCGTTGGTTGTGATGCGTGCGTGATTTACTGGACAAAATCCCCAGAGGCCCCCGACTAGATCGGATGGGGGCAGTCTATCTTCTTAAATACGAGGGGGGTGAAATTTCAAGAACGTGATGAACTTTGCTTTCGTGGAACACATGTGTTGGTTATTAGATATGTTGACCCCTTCTACATTACATCTTTTTTCCTTATTTAGAAGAGCACATGTAATTATGATAATGTTTTCTATCAGTAAACGAAGCCATTACTTCAATTCTATCTGATTTTTTTGTTAATTATTTAAATTAGATAGGCAATTAAATGCATCAAAATAAAATATGACTTTGTTAGAAACTTATTCTTACTAATCACTAAAAAATTTTCAAAATGTAGGTATATAAAATGGTTCCAATAAGTATACAAACGTATAACAAAAATATAATTATTATTAATTATATCTTTGTTATACATTTATATAATTAAAAGGTTGAAAATTTTATTGTGATTAATAAGAAAAATATACTAAAATTTTTATTTTTAACATAATTAATGTAAGCTATTTTATAAATTTTAAAAGATTTTAAATAACTTTCATAAAAGTATGGTTATATTTTATCCTTTATTTTGCATTGAAAGTTATCATGAAAATGTTTACATTACATTAAACACAATACTAAAGCAAACACATTGATTATTTTCTATACCCTTTAAATGCATAGAAATAACCAATACCGAACACATTTACCCTTTTTCAAAGAATAAATATGATCCTAATTCTATTATTGATTTTATAATATTCTAAAATGTACTATATTTAAATGTATAAAATAATTCTTCGCTCTTCATACAAAAGGAAACATCGACCAATCATCTACAGATAAATTTTTATCTTAACTCCAAATAGGAAGTTAAAATAAAGATTTTTTTTTTAATGGAAGTTATCCTGATGTTCTTCCTTACAATGAGCTTTAAAATTCTTTTATATATTTAAATATAGCACAATATATTAGAAAACCGTTCATGCGAATTGCTTCGACATATTACATGGATAATTACTACATATGGAATTCAATTAAGTAGAATTTTTGTTATATGAAAATAAAATAAAGTCAACATAAAGAATCGATAGAAATAGCCCAATTTACTTAGCAGATATGAATAGAAAAATGTTAAATTTTTTAAAATTTAAGCAAGTTTATCGTAATACGTTTATTTCGTTCAAAAATGAACAAAAATTTTAATCAAAGTTTGTTGAAATGCATTATTTACTACAACATCAAATAAACTCGATATTTTTACCATTAAATAAATTGAACTGATTTTCTGTTTTGGCAATTTATTTTGAAAAATGTTATAAAAGTAGAGTTTTTTTTTAATTTCCATTGAATTTTTGTTTTTTTTTTTAGCTTTGGATCTTTATTAAGAAATTCAGTTTACATCAAGTCTTATAATTTTATTTGTTAACCGTTACAAATGCTCTATAAAGTACATAAATTTCCATAGTTCAAAGCACTAGAAATAAATCAAGTACCAAAAATTTTATATTAGTTTCTAGATATTTTTAAATAGTTTATAAAATTATTTAATTTTCTTATTTATAGTTTTAAAAGTTAANAGAATCGTCCCTATTGATTTTAAAGAATCAATAAATGTTCCCATCCTTATAACTTCAACTGACAACGGATCTACAGACTTAAAAATAGTATAGATTTTAAGTATATAAATTTATAGCAAAGACTAATAAACAATATTTATTACTTTTTATTACATTTATATACCTGCAAACTTAAAATTGTATAATAATTTTTATTGTAATTAGTAAGAATATCCCTTGTAAAATACTTTAAGACGAGTTAATTATCTATTTAATTTGAATAATTAACAAAAATAGTACAGGATTGAAGGAAATAATGTCTTCCTTTACTGATATAGCCTATATCCTATAACAGTGTTTCTCAAACACGGAATCTTGAAGTTCCGTGAAGAGATGTAAGAGGTTCCTCTAGACGAAAATGCGTAACGGCAAGGAAACATTTCATTGAAAGTCCTAAATTTGTATGTATGGCATTCAGTATTAATCATTCGGCCATTGATAGAGCGTGAACAATTCATAGTTGATTCACTCTAGAAGCTTTTTAAAAGACAAATAATTGTTAACATGTTATATTTTTTATTTATTTGTTTTATCTACTAAATAAAATGTATATTTTATAGGTTAATCTACCAGAAATTGCAACTCAGCTTTGTACGGTGTGATATAGATAAATAGGGATTGCTCATTAGGTTCTATACGCTTTACAGTTCCACGTGTTAAAATAAATTGAGAAACATTGACTATAGAATCGATTTGTACAATAATTCTATTAAGAACATAGAAGAATGCTTAAAAACAATGTTTGAAAACATTATTTAAACTAATTTTCATACGAATTTATTTTCCTTGATTCAATATTCAATACGAATTTTTGGTATTTAACACACGACAAATCTAATTTAATAAAATTTTATTTAAAACATTTAATGCAGTATATAATTAATGTGATTGTTGTTGTTATAAAAAATATACTATAATAAAAATAATTAATATTAACTTCCCATAGAATATAAAAAANATCTAATTTAATAAAATTTTATTTAAAACATTTAATGCAGTATATAATTAATGTGATTGTTGTTGTTATAAAAAATATACTATAATAAAAATAATTCAATTTATTAAACATTTTCAGAAACATTCAATAAAATAATATAAATTTAGTAAGAATTTATTGTAAGAAAAGTGTAAATTTTGTTTTATTAGAAATTTTGGATCGATAAAAACGATTTTAATTAATTAAAATATCAATAATTGATTAAATACAATTTAAAATATTAATTTTAAAATTGTTTAGATTAACGGTCTTCTATTTAAATATTATTGATTTGTTTTCTTTATACATATAAATTGTTTTAATTCAGGCAAACTCGTAAACTTTTAAAAAGTATTCTTTTATTAATTTCGTTTAAAATATTGAAAATTATTTTGATTTTCGTTAACACAATTTCTTTTAAAATAATCTTCGATACATTATAATTTATTAAAAAATTAAATGCATAAATTACTTACTATCAGATTAAATCAATTATCATAGTTGATTCAGGCTAAGTTATGTGATACATTACAGTTAATAAGTTTGAACACCTTAGTAAGTTTCATTGTGGTTCCTATCCAAAGTGGGTTTGGTTTGCTGTTATCCATTGTAAGAATATTTAGCCAATCGTAGTGCAGGCTAAATCTACTTGTATAGTAATATATAAAAATATCGAATTTTCATGTATTTTTACAAATAAAGCGATGTAAAATGTTTAATTTTTAAATATTTTACTTGTAAATGATTGAAATAATGATTAATTAATTATTAATAAATATTTTCATAAAATAATAATAATAACTTTTGACTGATTATTTTAATATTACAGCCAATAATTTCCTTGTTAATAAATCGCGTGTTAAATCGAAATGTTGCTTTAAGAAAAAGCACTTTTTTAATTAATTCCGTATCGTAAAGAAAAGTTTCCTATATTATTTAAATGTTTGGATTAATAGATAAGCTCTTGATTGTCGAAATGCAATTACAACTTAACCACAAAGCAATGATAGATTCACCTGGTGAAGTGATAGGTTGTTAGACAATTTGTTTTGGGAACGTTAAGCGAGAACTGATAATTAAACATTGATAAAACGCTTAATTCATCTGATAAATCTAATGACGATACATTTCTTGATTGAAATTTACCATTGAAAAGCTGATGACCCAGCCATAGAGCGATCGTTATTGCAAGATTGGTTTTCTCCATCTTAAAGTGTTCAATTAAAGTAGAATTTTAAAATAATTTAATATATTATATTATGATTTTTATCTTAAAATCCGAGCTTATATATTATTAAATACTTGTTTTAGATTTTATTCATCATCTATCGCCATTTCGTAAACATTTATGTTAGGTTCTCTTTAAAAATTATGATATTAAATTGTTGAATATATAGATAAGAATATGTAATAATTAGAAATGAAACATATAGAATGAATTTAAATTAACATTGTTTGAATTAGTAAGCTCGTTAACTGTTTTAGTGTAATATAACACTTGTAAGTCAATTAATAAAACATCCGGTTACAAAAACACAATTAGTCAGTTTAGAAGGAAGTTTAGATCTACTAATTTTCCGTTAAATTGTCAAAATGCAGATTTTTAAACAAGAGACCACCTGGTTCCTAAAGGCAAGGATGGGGAACGTGTTATAGGAGGCTTTAACTGTAGTTCCTGCACCCTTTTCTCGTCTATAAATCACTTGGCATTGGATAGCCCACGAGACCCGACCTGTCACAAGCGACCGCCAACATTGAAGAGGATGAAGTGTTGTTTTGGTGCACCCACCGGGAGCTGGTTCCTTTTGCTTCCGGTATTCGTGTCTTTTCTTCGTTCTCTTTATCTATTGTTTGCAACAGGCTGCTTTGGATAACAATATCAACTGATGCACTTTCGAAGATGAAATGCTTTTGTGTTATTGGAAACTATTTATATCGGGCATACTGTACTTTTCCAGATGATCTTTCTCTGTTCCTTTCCTGACAATCATTTTAAGAGTTGAAAGTTTACTTAAAACATAAATGTATATTTCCACACAAATCAAAGAAAATCATATTTTGTATACTATAATCCATTTGTTTATGATATTGAACGATCGATTCTTATGAATATTAACATTTTATTTTTCATATTTTATTGAAGAAACCGTTTAAATATTTCAAAATCATATAGAAATTTGTAAGCTGTCATTTAACAAAAATGAATTTTATGAGTTTATATAATGACAAAATTATTATAAAATAAACGAATAAAATTAAGTTATAATATGGATTTGTTTTATTTGAATTGAATTGATTTTTTAAAACATTTGTCGAAGGAAAGGGGGTGAAGATATCTATAAAATCCAGCATAAAAAATAAGTAGGTCTATATTCCTGTTGGAATTGGATGATGCTACTGGAGTAGTCTTATCGCTTCTCACAGACTGCATTAATGACAGTCCCTTCAGATAAAATATATGACTGCCTGAGTCGAAATATCACGCCTACTTTTCTGGTGACAAAACCAGCTTCCTGATCTCTCCAATGCAAACTACCATAAAACCTTCGAAATGTGGTGATGCAATGGGTCGAGCTTGTCTTTCTAAGTACACGTGCAATCTTGTCACGATCGCCTGCCGGAAACTTAAGTCTGGTGATAAGATACTTGACCTTGACACTATATACTCCGCAGGTCAAATAATAGTTACAAGATTTATTACAAAAATAAAAATTATCGTATAGATACGAATGAATAATGTTTAGGTCGAAAATTTTGCTAAAAGTGAAATAATTGTTGATTATTATTATAATGTTATAAATTTTGTATATATTTCAATTATCCTGAAAAATATGCGTGGAAATATCAATTTTCTATAATGATAAATCTTTAATTTGTTCACCGTAAAATTAATTATGAAAATTTCAAATATGGAATCGGTTAAATTAATTAGTAATTTTTATTTAATATTTCTTAAAGACGTATTAATATTTAATCAGTTGTTATCAGTAGCAATGCAAAAACAAAAAAAAAATTAATTGATCTGTTCGGATAATGTTACCTAGAGGGTCGAGAGCCTGTTGCCATGTCAACGATTCTCGACCAAGACCTTAAAAGACCAAGGTTTAAGAAGGAATTTAGTGGTAATGAATTTGTCAAAAGGAGCGACAGTTCCTGAGAATCTCCCAGGAGAACACAACACACTATACATCGATCGATATCCTAGTGCTCTTTATATAATTTAGCGTCTTATGTTTCACTTATGAGTACGATATTACAAAAGTTGACATAGAAAACGCTCTCTAGTTTATAGAAAATTGAAAAGAACCGACGAATGATATTTATTAGTAGTCTGATTATTAGGAGAGAGGTGTTAGTGGCAAAAATTTATCTAAAACATATGTTGAATATAACAGTTTACATGTATACGAAACATTACCTGCATATGTTTCATTGCGTGATACGTAGAAATTCTCATTTACATGTACAGATTGTCTCTGTCGCAAATATTGTTTATCATTTTCTGTTAACGATAAATAAATTACATTGTTTTATAAACACGGAATAATATGTCAAATAAGTGATTACAATCATAGAATAAAAATATTTTTAATTAGTTAAGCATTTTAAGTAGTAAAATTCGATTGTAAAAAGTTAGTTTTTCGTGACTATGTCCTTTCTCTATACATAATTATATTTCCAGGCATTATTTACTTTCTTTTTAAAAAATGTCAGCAAATTCTTTCGAGAACTTTAATACAATTTTAATATTAATGAAAGAAAATCAGAAAGGAATAATTTAAAAATATGTTAGGTTTCATTTAATGAATTGCTTAATTTACAGAAATAAATAGGCTACACAGTTACAAAATAAGTACCTGAGAATGCGATTATAGTTTTGTTTAGTTAGGAGAATTTTTAACGTATTTTTACGTGGATTTTTTTCCTTTAACATACATTAACAATACTTTTAACATGTTTTACAGTCTGTAAAAGTTCTTATAATGCATCATGTGTAATGCGAAAATAAAATTAAACAATAAAAATATCGTATACAATATATGTAAATGTAATTTTTAAAAAAGAACGTCATGTTTTGATTCGTCGTATATTTGCACATGCAACATATTAAATCCAAATAACCGTTGGATGATTTATGCCTTTGTCAGTTCTCGCAAGCTGTTCTGAACTGAGATCATATATTTAGTTGGAAGATTCTTTATCACACCAATTTATACGTAAACATCTTGATTTTGCACTCATTGCTTTTATTCGCGAGGTGATAATTATTGCAGATTTATAAGAGAAACTCTTCTTTTCTATGGATAACAAGAAAGAAGAGAATATCCTTACTCGAGTCACGTAAACTTCGGCCTACTGATAATTCAGGCCGACATCCCACTGGAAACGAGTCTGACATTTAATTTTAAGGTGTCTTAGGCAGACCATCGTTCCGTGGAGTGACGTTTCTTACCAACACGCGGCATTAAAATTAATAAATGTCCCATTCTCTCTTGTCGTGTTTTGGTAACCGTAGGGTCAGCTGTCCTACAACTGTCAACCTTACTAGTTAAAAGTGCTCTCAGTTCTTCTAAGAACGGGGGATCGTAAAACTGTCATTCCGTAAACAGTCTCACACGATCGGTCATAAATCTAGTTAAAGGCACAGAAAGCAAAGGGGTGGTATAGATTACTCACACTGAAGGGTGCACAGGAAGTTTCTTGGTCATTCCATTTCCACAATGCTGTAAAACGGTACCTTTTATTCTTCTTTTTCTCTGTTTGAATGGTTTCGATTGCCAACTTTAAAAAGGATTCCAGAACTTCCTGTGTATGATTTAGTGGACTACTGGTGCAGCTTTCATAAGATGTTATCGTGAAAAATGTAATCAAAGCTCATTGTCTAAATCCCTGTTTCTTGTCTTGTGAATTATTCCGTTTTTATTCTCAACTACCAACTCCAGGTATTTCTTCGATTTCGCTTATTACTCTTTTCTCTTGTAGAGATTGGTTCGGTTGGAATTTGTTTTCTTTTTTAGCTTTCATTCTCCGATTCTGAAACCAAATTTTTATCTGTCGTTCGGTTAGCCCTAATGAATGAGCAATTTCTATTCTTCTCCTTCGAGTCAAGTAATGATTAAAATGAAATTCTTTCTCCAGTTCCAACGTTTGATACCGAGTATACGTTTGACGTGTTCTTTTCTGGGCTTGACCCGAATCTACAGAATAAAATATGTTAAAAATACGTAGATTCATTTAAAAATTTTATCTTGTATTAAAAAACTTTATATAAAAATAAATCCGTGCAAATTTCTATATTTTATTTTACATCGATCTTCATTTAATTTGTAAGGACATATTTTATATCGATTATTTTCATTTCTATGTTTACATTTACATATTATTAATAATTAAATTATAAAATTTTTTATTTAATTTTTATTTTTGATCTGTTTTTAACATTATATAATAAGTTTCAAGCTATTTTTATGCTTTAAAATGCTTAGGTTGATAGGAGAAACGAAGCGTCAATGATCATTTACTTATCAATTTATTTTATCTTAATTTAACTAACAANACCTCAATATACATTACTTACATAATTCTGAAGGTATTATTCTACGAAAATCCTGAATGGATAAAATGGATTTAACTGTTTTATTATTTTTTTCTGTAAAATATATTTACTTGTTAAATAAATTGAATTGTATTATTATTTATAGGCCTATTTTACAGATAAAGTAATAAAAATTTCAATATTCTGACTGAATTTATTAATTTTTACATTCCGAAATCTAATAAAAAACTTACAGAAGCTCTGTAAGTACGCCTAATTGTCAATATAATCAACTTACTAAAGTATTTATAGTATTTAAATAATAAATTTAGGAATAAAAGACGAACAGATGTTAATTATTCTCAACATTAAAGATTTAAGATGCGTTTAGCAATGTTTTTAACACGTGATCTGAATTGTGTTGCGCAGTAAAGGCATCGAATTGAAAAGACATGGAAGGGAAAAAAGGCAACGAAACTCTCCAATGAGGAGCGAGTATTGGTTTCACGTGACGCGTTTTTTTGCGAACTGAACATTGACCCGCCAATTTAAACAGCTGTAAGTATAAAGCAGAACTATCTCACCTGCATAAGATTTCATCCATGAATAGAATATCGGTTTTTCGGTTGTAGTCGTTTCGGATGGACTCGGTTGATGTGGGTGGGTATCATAAGCAGTTACTGAACCTTGATGTTGTTGTTGGTTTTGAGGCACTACACATGAATGAGCGTCGTATTGTTGTTGAATTGGACACGGATATTGTTTATCTCTATCGGGTGGACACTCTGTGGTGGACGGTACTCCGGGACTTGATACTTCATAGTTTGCTTGAATGTTGTGATCGTATGTTTCGATCGCGTTGTTATCGTAGGTAGTCCGATATTCCTTTTGATGTCCTCCGACCGAATCGAGTCGGATATAGTTGGGACACCTACTGGGATAAGGATGAACGGGAACGTGAGATTGTGGTGATGGAGACGTATAATGGTTGGACTCGGCATAGTTAATGCAACTTCCCCCATAGTAGTGGTGATGATGGTGATCACGAGGTCCGCTATATCCCGACCAATTAGTTGTCGAAAAATGACTGAAATGTGTGCTCATAATGAAGGGTATGGTGCGAAAGCAAAATGATTTGTGATCACTACTTTGTACGGGACTTAACCTATCGTCCGGCCCCCTAATGATATTCAGCGAAAATAGCGATCACGTGATACAACTTCATCCAATCGTAGATCTTGAATGACCAACGTTTGCATCGTAGGTCGACCTTCTCATCTCACTGGTTGACGGAGTCTATGCAAACGTATTACCCCTACATTTCCCCCCTACGGGTCACCGTATCTCCTCCTACTTCTTCTTGGTGGCTGGTCCTTCAAAAAGATCTGGCACCTGTTTGCTTTTGTAGCGACAACCCACCCCCAGTAGGAGTTGTTGACGAGCTGTTTACAACAGCCAGGTGACGCTTGACTTCCCGGACATCTGTAAACATTATTCTCGTTGCTCGACTAAACACTTGGTATCGTATTTAACACGCTGGTAAGTTAAAACGGATTTAGTAGCCTTGATATCTATCGGATATAAGCAAATAAAGAAAAAAGTTGAAATCTGATAGCCTTTTTAAACTAAATTTAAGCACCCGATTGGTATAGAATTTATATTTACATTTTGGCTTAGGTTTGACTGGGAAGAATGGTTTCTCTCTTACTACAGACCAATCGCTAAGTTTTGAAATTGATACCAAAAATTTGACTAACAAATTGACTTCCGATTTTGTCAGTTAAATCGGCAACTCTTTGTCATTTGATAGTCGGTTAACTCAAAGATATATCAAAGGTCTCATCATTATTGTATATTGTGTTACGAAAACTTTTGGCACCCTAATTTGAAGAGATATTCTATCAAGTACTTTCAATTCATCAAAATTAAATAAAAAAAATATCTTCCTGCAGTAGTTTGTAACGCATTTACCAATGTATCTAATTAAATTTTTTTTTTGGTATTTAACGAAGATTTTCGTCATATTAATATGCGTAGAAAACTTTAGCATCTGTTATAGAACTGATAAATCTGAATAACTTTGAGAGAAATCAAGCGAGTAGTCATTTCCTACGGAAGGTTTCGGAGCACGATGTTTCAAAATATGAAAGTTTTTCAACATTGTTATTATTCTTTTCCGAAGAATGATACTAAAGAAATTTGCATATCACGTCAAAACGATTTGACAAACAAATCTCGACCCAGTGCGTTGAGGGTAACAGAACGACCAAGTTCAGTCACTCGCGTAGGGAATATACTATGGGGACCATCAATTCGGTCGCAGTATGACGTCACATCGGGTAGAAAGCACTGGAAAGAGTGACATTGCACACTCCGGGGCCAAGATAAATAACGTTAGAACGTTGAGGAGATAATCAATATTGTAGCACCAACACTCGACGGTTGCTGGCTGTCGGATCAGTTCGCTGTTTGTCTACGGAACTGATCACGTTTTATTTTCTTCAAGTGAATTCTATCTTAACCTCGTGTTCTCGACAGCTGGGAGTGCATAGAAAGAACCATTTATTTTTTTATAGTTCTTTTATTCCTTTGTCGCGATTGATTTTTGGTGTTTCCATTAAAGTTTTCAGGTGCAAGACGCGGTTCGCCTTCAATAATCTATCACATCACGACCCTCTGCATACGTTTATCACTCTTCCTTGCTTATACATAGGAAGACTATTATATAATACAAATTATATTATATTAAACTTTAAAAGTTTATTTTTTCCTTGATTTGTCCGATAACATAATTATAATCCACAAACGCAATAGAAAAGGATATAAAATTCCAACTATACCTTAAGATGTATAGGCTATATTCTTAAGAAATCTTTAAAAAAGAAACAATAAAAAAAATACAAAAATTCTTCTGTGTCATATTCCAAACTTTTAATAGTCGTAAGTTTGAATCTATGTAAATTTAGTCATATCCAGGTTAGAAAAAAATGAATAAAATTTTAAATTTAAATGTGTTAAGTTGGACGTGTTATGTTTTAAATAAATTTATTTCTATTTTTTAAAATAAACACACATTTTAAAAACTCGTTTTTTGCATTTTAAATAAAACTTTATTTTAAATCTGATTTATAAGATTAGAGTTACAAAACAAATAAGTTATTTTTCTNATGGCTGCTTAAGTTATATAGCTTATAGTATCAAGTAATATAACACTGTATAAATAGATCAGATTATATTTTTACAGCAAAATTTAGAAAGAAATAATGATTATTGGGTTAGTTAAACATTTTCTTCGTTATAGAATTGACATCTTAAGTGTTCCTGGTTCCAATGTTGCGGGAGTGGCCTATTTGGCAAGTCTGTTAGTAATAGAGCAGCCAATGATCATGTTGCTAGCAATCTATTGGTACACACTATAGTTGAATGTTTACATTTTAAAAACGTTCTGCACGCAACGAAATTCGGACAGTTAATCGGTGTAGCATCTCCTAGAAAGTCGCAAAATCTTCTTAACCATCAAATCTATCAAAAAAAGAAAAATCATTTTTATTGTTACGTAAGAAAACGATAAATTTAACGTAAGTTTAAACAAGACATAAGTCTATTCACAACTTCGTATTGCTACTTAAATACTTCAGGACGTTTTTCCTTCTTAAAGAATATTTAATATAAAACTTTCGGATGGACATCATTGAAAACAATGACGTCATATGTGACGTTATACAAATGGTATGCCATAGCCCGGGGAATGGTGTATATCGTTAGCAATGCGGCTTTGTACAGCTAACTTTGATAAATGACGTTGTTCCTCATTTTGGGCGCCTCGTTAATCAATGTGTTGTAAACAGCTGGTTGCTTGATAAACAACGTACCAGGTAAACAGTTTGTTATGCTTTATGTGAAGCTGTTGGGATTGCCCACTCTTACCTGTAATTTGCATTTTCTACGTAAATTAAGTTTTAAGTTTCGCTGCTAGCTTTATTACGTGTAGACAGTTCTTGTTCTGGGCTGGAAACCGGATATGAACGATTTGTTAACACGAAGGAATTAATTTTCGATCTTTGCCTGTTGATATAATAGGTGCTGATAAGTTAAAATTTCAGTTTTCTTTAACTTGTTGCATTATTTATAATATTTTCCTACGAGTAACCAAGCTTTTCCTCCGTTAATTTATATAGGATAGTTATCAGACAACTTTATAACTTAAACGTTGTAAAGAATATTTATTACCTTAACATCGCCTAGATTACAAATTAATAATCAATATTAATTAATTAATTAATTGTAATTAGAAGCTGAAACTTATAATTGACATCTCAAACTTTAAAAAAAAGTTTTGCTTTCGATCAATCTATCGAAAATTGATTACAAAAATGCAGCTTACAAGAAAGTTACACTTCAAAAAAATAAGAAAAGTTTAATGGAAAAATATATTGATTAACACGTGATATTGCTGTCTGAAAGTATAATTCAATTCGCATATTTTATCTTATACCATATAAATGAAACAGATTCATTTTATGTAGTGTAACAGAAATTAAATTCTTAATACGCTAATTCATCTTTTAGCAACCTACCTGTTTATCTTTTCCGCCTTGAGAGATGATAAATTTCAGTAAATAAAAATCATTTAATAATTATATGTCAGAGTTTCAATTTTCCTTATGAAAGGTGATAATAAAGGGAAAAAACGGGAGATGCATATTTGGCTACTAGTTTCCAGTTAGCTTAAAGGCGAGTTAGCAATAAGACAAATTACATTGGACTAAGTGAATGAAATCCTCAGCACTTACTCACTCTGCAGCCAGTCGCTTGTGTCACGTGCGTAGTGCGACGTCAGCTATAAATAATGGAACCGCTCTTTGCCATAGAGAGTTCGCAAGAAAATGATTTTTGCCAACCTTACTTTATCCACAAATTATATATTTAAAATATTCATTTTCAACTTTATTCTTACGACAGTGTGTTTATTTAGTGAATTTTTGTCACAAATTACTGTTATAAATGAGGTTTTAGTCGATTTCTACTTAAACGTTCTTTCAAACTTTTTCCTACTTTTATCCCCTTCCCTTTTAATTTCTATATCTTTACGGGATTAGGATCTTCTTTTTGAGTTTTTTTTTGCAAATTAATTGTCGACTGGAGATTTAAAGACATTTAATATACAATTTATTACTTCCATATTATCGACATTTCCATCTTATCTCTTAAGTCATCTGCGTTGTAAGATTATAATATTTAAAAAATTGCATCGCATCCCCTGAAATTTTGATTTAAGATTATAGGACCTAATCAAATAAATTTGCAACAACCTTCTTCTTGGTTAAGCTTCACCAAATATAATAATTAATAAAATGTATCAGATTAAATTGGTTGTCGAAAAATTATTTAAATTTTTTTTTAAATTAAAAAAAAAAATCTAACTTTTCATCGATTCTTAATTTTCTTTTAAATAAATTATTTAAAAATTATATAATAAATTTACATTAACTAAATTATTGATAAACCTATAAGTCATTGAATTGTTAAGTAATTTAATAATTAAATTTTCTTTAAATTTCTTTTTTAATAAAAAAAATAAACATTAAATTTACTTCAACGTAAGATAAATTGAACTTCCTTACATGATATTGATTTACAGCTTAAAAAATTGATTAATATTGTCTAAAACTTAGATCTATATGAATTTTCCTGACGATAATTTAGTTTTTTTTTCCTCTTTACTGATCAAGACTTTATCTAATTTTAAATTGCTCTATTAAAGTATGGGAAAAAATTCAAAAAAAGTGAAATATTTTAAAGTATAAAGTATCCTTTAAATTTTTTGAATAAAATATAACAAAAATATATTTAAATAATAAAAATAATTAATATTAACTTCCCATAGAATATAAAAAATACATTTTACTGTATACTTGTTACTCAATTTTCGTTTAATGCTGATGGAGTTGATTCATTTTCCTGCTACTAATATGAGGAATTTTATTGTTTATTCTTTATCGCATAATTAAATTTCCAATGCCATAATGGTTAATGGTAGCCCCACCGAAGAAAACGATAAAATAACAAAACATCAGTAATATAAAATAGCAATATAGGTAAAAATAACAATAAAACGAGTGTTCTCTTATTAATAGATCATTATATGCAAAAATATTATATCTATGATATTTTTAGAAATATTAATTGTAAAATTTAAATATTTTTCAGATTAAAACTTATTTTAAAAGTCGATAATAAATACAATATAATATAATAAATCCTTCCCTATTAATTTCTTACCAAATTTAGTCTGTTAATATTCGTTTACGTAATGCATTTAATTTGTCTCTTAAGTGTAAATGTCTGTTTAAAAAAAAACCCTCAATCACGATATATCGCTGACACTCTTTAAGAGTTTAATATCGATTATAAAAGACGATTATAAATGAAATGGATTCATAATTATTAAAAGCTCTTTTGTCTATATTGAATTGAGAATTATAATGTATTTCCTTCAAGTGAATATGATTTATGGTGGAGAGCAAATAGCGGCCTTTCATTTTTACAACCAATCACTTGAATGAGTAGCCGGCCTCTTGGTGTCCATTGCTTACCTCCGATTGGCCAAAAGTATTATGGCTACCAGACTTACTGGCGCCAGTATTGTGCCTTCTTTGGGTACAGTTTGCGGAAATCCACCTTACACTTCGGTCCGTTAAATCTTCTTACTCTAGAGATAGACTATTATATTAAGGCAACAAGTAACTTTAATTATATTTTGGTTTCTCCTATTTATATTATTCTTTGCCAAATATTTCCGGTTGGATAAAGTCATCGATCAGTTGGGAAAAAATAGTCTTTGTTCCTTTTATTGATTTAAGGGAAGCTAATCGTTAATGCATTATCCTATCTCTCCTCAGTTCGCTCCCTTTTTGGTAACAGGAATGTGATTTTTTTCTTTTCTTTTCCAATCTTAGAGGCCTAGCACTCCTCTTCTACAATCGTTAGATGGATTGGACTTGTATACCTGACCCACAGTGATCCTCTGAACTCTCCAAAGGTGATTTTGTGGATCAGAGTGTCCTAAAAAAAGAGGAGGAAATTTTTTCTTTGCGTGAATTAGAAAATGGTTGCAAGTGCTACTGTAGAAAACTAATAGGGTCGGAGCTGAAGACGGATTATCGGTATGGCGCCGTTTTGATCGATATTTTCTCTGCTATGCTTTTTTTTTCTTCTTCTCCTTCTTTCCCCTGTTTTCCCTTCGTTATAAATAGGGATAACCTCAATATACATTACTTACATAATTCTGAAGGTATTATTCTACGAAAATCCTGAATGGATAAAATGGATTTAACTGTTTTATTATTTTTTTCTGTAAAATATATTTACTTGTTAAATAAATTGAATTGTATTATTATTTATAGGCCTATTTTACAGATAAAGTAATAAAAATTTCAATATTCTGACTGAATTTATTAATTTTTACATTCCGAAATCTAATAAAAAACTTACAGAAGCTCTGTAAGTACGCCTAATTGTCAATATAATCAACTTACTAAAGTATTTTAAAGATATTTCCATTAGATCTATGTAATTAAAGAGAAATCTAACTATTCAATTACCATATAAATTGATATATAATTTTTAAATATCGAGTTAAAAATCTCTTCAGAAAGTAGGCCTATTGAACTGATTATTAGAGTTTGGTATTTTCTAAACTATGCGTTTCAAAATTATTTTTTTTAGGTTTAAAACTGTGTTTTGTAATTAATAAGTGAAAAAATTACTGTTACAGTAGTATTAACTTTCGAATTGCAATATTTCATGATTTTTCTTGTCATAGTTCAGAAAACTCGTGTTATGACATAACGCCATTTTCAGGTTCAAGTTTCCTGTAACATCAACACAAAATTGTTGGTCAGTGAATGCTCGGTCATCGTCATTTTCTCTGACAGGAAAGGTCATTTTCTTGTCAATGACGACATGTTTACGTCAAAGCAAGCAGGAATAGACCTATGTCTGATTCGTCCGACTGACCATTATTTGTCTACCATCCTTCTCAAAAAATATCGTTTTTTGTTATCGATAAAACGACAACATGAAATATTTCCTTTAATTTAAAAAAATATTCGATTGAAAAGAAATAAATAATCTTTAGAGTTTGAGAAAACATTTTCTTTTTGAACGCTTCTTACTTCTAACATTTTTAAATGTCTGTCTACACAGAAAAATAACAAAATTATTTTAGATAAGAAGCATTTGATAATATTTATGATAAAATTAATATATTCAAATTAAATAGAAGTCTGTATTTATTTTATTATAATTTTAAATACAATTTTATGAGTACTTTGTTCAAAATCTTAGTTAAGGATTGAGGATCATCAAGGGATCATCAGGTTAGATATCAAGAGATGGACTTTAACCTTATATTTCCTTTATACAATGAATATTATTGCAGATTAAGTACATTGATTTGTCTTTCTTCTTTATTTGCTTCAGAAATCTTAGCATATAATTAAATTTAAACCAGGGCTGTGGAGTCGGAGTCGGAGTCGGAGTCGGAGTCGTCAAAAAATCCGCCGACTCCGACTCCCTTTTACTTACCAACTTGTTATGTATATGAAACGGAGTCGGAGTCGGAGTCGGAATTGGAGTCGGTAGATTTTTACGCGACTCCACAGCCCTGATTTAAACAAAGAACTAACGAAAAATTAATCATATAAAACCTATCTTATATATCAATATCGTTATAATAGATTATTCTTCTATAAAAAAATAAATAGAATCTAAGCATTTGTCGACGTGTGCAGAAATTATAAATGGGAACAGATAAAAATCCCTCTATTTAGACAAATGCATATTTAATTAAGAGCACTTGTCTATTTTAATTATACAATTATTTACTAGAATAGCTATCTATATTAATCAACTACTGGACATGCTAGTGTAAAAGGAAATTTTTGATAACGATTATCATTAACATTAAATTTATTTTTTAATATAGCTTAATATTTTCATAATGACACATTATCACAAATTTGTTTCTCTTCTCATAGAAATGTCTCAAAAATATATTATAATAGTTATATTTAATGAAGTAAAAACAATTTTTAATATTACTATAATTAATTTCTGCAAAGTTTGGATATTTAGATATCATAAACTTTAATAGAACCATAGTCATTTTTAGAATAACCTTTAGTATACTTTATACTAAAAATAAATTTGATTTTTATGCACAAGAAGTGATCTAAATTTAAATATAGTAGGACTTAGTGCAAAACTGCGGAAATTCAAAAACAATATATAGGGCCTATATTTATTTTTTATTTTCATATTTTCTGCTCCATAAAAAAACGCTTCAATTGTTTAAGCAAGTTTTTTTTAATTATTTTATTACACAAAAACATATTAATACTTAAATTATAATATTGCTTAATATTAATTAAGATGTATATATACATAATTTTATATTTTATTATTAAAATAATATTTTTTTAGAATATTTTCAGTTCTTTATCTAAGTCTTATAGACTATAAATTGAAAATGATTATTTTGGCCTGATGCAACAGTTTGTAAAGCTATGAATTTACATCTATCATTTTGAATCGGTTAATTCCTAATTTCAATATTCTTATATGCATTTTTTAATGCTTGATTAATGTAAGGGATTTAATTTTTGTCATATTTATTGTAATTAAAAACTCGATCAATCAACTGAAGACTAATTTCACAATTGAGTTGATAAACTCAATTGTGAAATTAGTCTTGAGAGTAAATTTAAAATTTTACAAAGAAACAATATAATTAATTATTAAACCTATACATTCTGGGCTTATTTTATACAATTATGGTAAAAATCTAATCTTATATTGATTTTATCTGGCATTTTAAGAGCGATAAAATAAACATAGATTAAAAAATTAGTAGGCTAATAAAACTGCTTATAAGCATTATTGCGAAAATGAAATTAGGGATTTAAGCTTTCTGAGCGTGATTATAATTTATATTTTGCTAACAAAAACTGAAGGAAAGAAGTATTTAAGCTTCACTTTTCACGCTATTTATGAGATATTTGTGTTTCGATGATGGATCTGTTCACTTTTCTCTCCGCAGCCGGTGTCACCATTCGATAAAAAATGTCATCTGAATGAAGTATGAAGTTACGTATTTCGGTGACGTCATCAACACGAATGAATGAATTGGTGCAGAACGACACCTTTTATCAACAGGACACACACGGTGCTTGCCACAATATAACAGAAGTTCTTACACTGCAATTGAGTCAGAGTAAAATCACTACTATCGCTTTCAAGAACGATACAAATTATTTCCATGTCTTGAACTTTGTAATACAGAAATGTTGTAAAAAATGCAAGACTTATTTTATTTTAAATACTTACTTTAATGGTAATATATTTAAATAAATTATTGCTATCCAAATAATTTATTACGTTCTACAAAATTTAGACATGTTTGTTTAATATGATATTCTATAATGATGTATTTAACATAATATTAGCACATTGATGTATGGAAATTCATACTTATTAAATGATAAACACGCATATATCTTACCGAATAACCTTGTAGAACTTATACTTAAAAAGCTCATAAGAAAATAGTTATAAAAAATACCTGGTAACTGTTTGAATCAAAAGAACATAACTCACTCGAAATAAGATTCATTGTAGTATCTATTTAATACAATAAACTCGTTTAATCCCCTACTGTGAATAACCTGTTTAAACTAGTTCCTTTCCTTTATATATCTTTTGTTTCATCTATGCAAATGAAGTAAAGTAAACCTACAAAACTAGTTGCTTTATTTATTTTTCATAAGGAAAAGTATACGTAAGGAATTTTTTCGAAGCTTATTTAAATACGTATATGTATAGTTTAAATAAGTATATAAAGAAGAACATATAAATTAAATAATAAATAATTGACTTTACAAGCAATTAATCCATTAAAATACAACATACTATTGATATTTACGTTAACAATATGGCTGCTTAAGTTATATAGCTTATAGTATCAAGTAATATAACACTGTATAAATAGATCAGATAACATTAAACTGTATATAAATTATAACATAAATATAATTTTCAAATAAATTTTGTATATTGTTATGGGCTAATCTAATTTAAAAGTTGGAATTAAGATTCTACTATAGATATGTACAGAAATGATATCAATCTGCCTAAATAAATTTAAGCACTACACTATTTGCCACGTTTAAGATATTTATAACTTATTTTGAATTATTAAGATTCTTAAAAGCATTAGCTTAATTTTATATAGAAAGATTTTAAATTATTCGACCTAAATTTATTTAAATGGTTTAATTTTTATTTAATCCGATTTTTAAATTTAAATTTAACTCCAAAAATCATATGAATACGAGATATAAGAAAGAAAACCTGTAGTTTTTAGGAATTAACATTAGAAGTATTAAATTTAAAAAATGAATTGAAGTAATTTATAAATTATTTTATTTATAAATTAAAAAATTAACACAAATATATATTATTAATAAATTTTGTTTTAGTTAGTTTAGATATAAGTTAATTAACTTCTCACAATGTTAATCTGTGTTAAAATTCCAGTAGAATTCCCAAGCTTTGAAATTTCTCTAATATTAACCTCTTGAATTATAAATATAAATGCTTTTAGCAAGGTTGTAGACTAGTTATAACTATACATTATTCACTATTTTACAAGCTAATTATGTATTGAATATTTAATTCATTCTATACTGTTTTAAAAACTTATTTGTTGTTTGGAAGACAAATATTGACAGTATAAGTATATATATTTAGAATTACAGTAACTAAATTAAGATGAAGTTATAACATCTTGTTAAATTTAAAATAGTTTAAAATGTTTCAAGAATTATTGCTAATAGAAATAACAGAAAAGTTTTCAAGCTTCCGAGAAGAATCAGAAGCAGAATATATTTTTTTTTTATTTCTAAATTTAAGAGATGAAAATTTTATGATCAACCAAATTTAATCGAATTCTCTTCTGAAGTTTTCTTTTGTAATTTCTTGACTAACGATTCTTTTATGAACAAACACGCAACTTTGATACCATCACCTTCCTAACCGCATAAGACGTCGGCTATATGTGAGAGAACATGATTAATGAAAAATGTGATTAAAGAAATACCCACTGATGCATGTTAATCATTCCGTTCGAGACAAGATAGTTAATGGTTATTGCTTCGGTAGGCGTGGCCAAATTTCCCAAAATTCACGTGGTAGTAGTACTAATGAGCATTGTCAATAAAAGGATTATATAGGTTATTATAGATCTGGATTGGATTATCATTCATCTTATACATTTCTTTAGTTTACATTGACATAGCTCAAAAGGATAAACAGGTCAATGCGATTTGTTTATGCTTTCAGGCTAAAACTGTCTGTTAAATTATGGTCTGCTTGTCAAATGTTATTCTCTTAAATCTTGGTGAACTTACAAGAGCATGGAGGAAAAAATCTTGAGAAAGTGAACTGTAAACAAAGTCTGTCTTACAACGTATATAGATTCTAATATTAATATTATAGACTATTATTTTTTATGAATTAAACTTTCTTGTTTATTATTTTTTAGTGATTATTCAGTTTAATCAAATAACTTTAAGATGTATAACATTAATGGACTGAAAACTATCACTTATGCCAAATTTCTTATGTTTAATATTCGTTAATTTATATAATAATTATATATTTGTGTCTATTTAACTATATAATAAGTTATAATAAAACTTAAAAACTAAAATAATATTAAAATTTAACATTTAAATATTTTAATTAAATATCATCTCTTAGTTTTACAGTTTTATATAATGAAAATGATAAACTAATTAAAATAAACTCAAATTTGTAAGAAGTTGAATATATTGGACGGTATTTAAATAAGTTATAAAATTATCTGATAAATAACTCATAAACTTGAATATTCTAACAATCAAAAATGAAGAAATTTAATAAGTTTAATTAAAATTTTACATAAATTCCGAATTAAAATTAATTTTCATTGATTCTAGTTTAATATTGATTTCAATAAATTAATTTAATTATTGGATTATGCAAAACTTTTCGATCATTAGAACATTTTTAAAAAATCGTAATATTATAATTAGCTAGAATATCAAACGTATCTTTAGGTTATATTTATAGGCATAATTCATTGAAGTAGAAGCGAAATACTTAAAAACTATTTCTAAATACAGCAGGTCGCAGAATGCCAAGAAATTTCTGCGATAGAAACAAAAGAAAACGACAGTCAAGACAAAAGGAAAAAAGCGACGCCCATTACAGTGCAAGTCACATGACAAACATGTCATTAGTGCAAAGGACCAGCTGGTGAAGTCTGTCCTAATGGATGAAGAGTGGGAACCAAGGAAAATAGTCGTGGTTCGAGCAAACTAAAACATGTGATGCTGATTTCTTAGAAATTTGAAGCAAAGGTCAATCTTTTCAAATATTAAAGAAAAGTCATGTCGATTAATGATGCCTGTATATTCGTGATTAATCGATATAAGTTATACTTGAGTTTGGACAGTCATTTGTTTCCATTTGATATGCAGAATTCTAAACTATAATATCAAGGATGTTAGTAATGTAAGAAAAATTACAGAACTTATTATTCCGAATTTATTTTATGTTTATTTTCTAAAAACGGGTATTTAAGAATTGAAAATGTTATGCATTTCAATATCGTAATAATAAATTCACCAATAAAACATAAAATATATGAAATTTCTATAACATGACAAATGCACAGCGGGACATACCCCAACGTCATAATTTATCCATAGAATATTCAAAGATTGATTTATAAATGTCTCATATGACAAAACTTAACGTCAATTTTTAAGTCTATAATCATATATAAATTTTCAAAATATATTCAATATTTAAATCTAAAAAAAAAGGAGAAAGAACGTAGCATAGAATGTATAATCTTACATAGGCTTAACGCAAAAGTATTTTCTAAAATAAAATATTTTAAATGTGTTTAATTATCGTTTTCGCAAATTAAATATTCTATTTATAATTTCGATTCACACGAAAATAAAAAAATGACAATCAATTAAGAATATAACATTTAATGATTTAAGCATAATCAATACAGATGCTAACATATGCGTGTTTGCAATTAGTCCACCTTCTCTTTGGGGAGATCCAGTATGCCATAATTGATTAATTAATCATAACGGTTTCAGTTTATTGGATTTAAGTACAAGTTTTGTGATTAGGCCTGCATATTAGAATTTTAGGATCACAAATTTTCATTCATCAGAGAAATTAAGCCGTATTTGGTATTCTAGTTCTTTTGTAAAATATATTCTTTATAATCCGCTTATGAGAGAGATAGGCTAAATGAAAAATGATAGTAGTAGTTGTAAATAGAAAATTTAGGTATTTAAATTATATACAAATTGCTCAATAATTATATATTTTATAAACAATTTATCAACATTTTCATCGTATAATTTAGTTCTATTGTTTATGGCCTAGGTGAATTTTTCCGTCTTGTAAACAACAGAGCCTATTCTTCTTACATTCATCTTATAAATTATAGGATAATTTGTTTTCTTGACCTATAGATTTATTATTTCAATTTATTAAGCTGAAATTATTGAGCTTTTCTATTATGAAAATACTTGGCTATTTTTTTATGTTTAAAAAAAATAGAAGCAAATATAAAATATTTATTTGTATTTATTTCTAATTTTATATTTTCCCCCATTTTTTCAAGATATTGTTAACATTATAGATTAAAACAATAGTCTGATGACCTGTAGGCCTATAAATCCTATATTTATTAATTTAAATTTAAATGGCAAAAATCTAGATTAGAATGATAGCGGTGTTACCATTTAATCAGAAAACTTATTATGTATAATTTATATTCATTTAAACTAGTTTCAAACTATAATTCACTGATTCAAACATATATTTTAAATAGGGCTAACAACTTTCCATTTATATAATGTTATTTTAATTTCTCGTATTGATGGAAACATTTTAACCTAATTAAATTTTGATGCTGTTATTAAATATTATCATAAGCTACTAGCTACTAGGCTTTTAGAATTCAATCTCAGCTTTACTCATGAAAACTTATTATGAGAAATAAAAACGATGTTTTGCTTGATGATAACATTTAAATGTTTGTTTATTTAGAAAAATATATAATATCTATAAAATTTAATGCTTATTTTATAATTATATGCAATTAAATTATATTTATATACGTGTTAACGTTTCTGAAACGAATATTAAATATGTCAAGTTCAATGTTAAATTGTTATCATTTTCTACTTGACTTCTGTTAATTTAATGTAAATTATTTAAATAAAATATTAATTATTAAAATTATTTCCGAATGAAAGTAACTATTTTTCTTCTTCTTTTTTTTTTTACATTAGATAGGCATCTGAAGTTTTCAGGTAGGCCCACGATCAATAGGCGTGGGTATCCCCCAGGCAAGCAGGTGCGTGCTTTGACGGGATTGGACAGGGAGGAGTAAAAGAGAACACACATGATGGCCTCCAACGGGCGAACTGGAGAATGTTTATGAAAAACATCTCTTAAAGAAATTAATAAATTGTATATACATTTATTGTAATTAAAGTATCATAATAAAATTTATAATTATCATATCTGTAAAACCATTTAAAGGTTAAGAAATATTACTTGAAGTCTATAGGTTAAATGTTGTTATTGGATAAATATGGTTTCTTGAATAGATGACAAAGTTAAAGAAAAAATTTTGAATAAAAAATGTTTTATAGGTCAAAAGTCTATGGTTTAAATTTTTTTAAAACTAAAAATCGATATTAGATAGGTTTAACCTGCCGATTGTGAACGATTGATCGAATTCGCAGAGATTTTCAGTCAATATTTAATCGAAAATAGACGTTTTACTTTATATTTTTATAAATGTTATAAATTAAAATGTAGAAAAGGTAATTGTGGTTAAGGTAATAAGTAAAAATTATAATATAATTATTTTTAAAAATGAAAAATAAAATGTTAAAGCTAAAAATAGTGAAATCTAAATTTAGGCATCGTAAAAAATTGTTTATTTGCTGTTAAGATATTTGTATATTTTTTAAATTTGTGTCTGTTAAGATTTCACATTTAATTATTTGTGGTCAAAATAATCGTTAAAATATAGAAAAATTAACTGTAAATTAGTAAAAATTTCTATATTTTGTGCAGTTAAAAATTAAATTTATATTAAATCTATAAAAACATAGATTTGCGTTATAATTCTTTGTACTATTATACTACACTTCCGAACATCGCTGAAATGCAACGTTGAGTTTATCTGTATACTCGTAGAAAATATTTATTATATTTTTTGGAGGGATAATAAAGCTTATATCAATCATTAACATTGTCCAACCTTTTACACTATAATTAATTCTAGCATGACATAGTTTAAATCTAATCAAAGCAGAAGTGATAATTGAATTCATTTATAATTAAGTAAGTCCAGATACAAAATTTAAAAAATACCGTAGGCTTCATATGTATAGAAATAATGCCGCTTAGGCCTAATAGGATTCAATATCCGAATGAAACTTCCATTAAATAAAAGAAAAAAAACTTGGTTAAAAAGTTTCATAACAAGAAATATCTCCTTTAAGAAAGCCTATTCTTAATGACAAAAGAGATATAGGATAAAGACTATTTCTACACATTATCATTCACCAACACTGTGTGTTGCTGTATAAAACAGGATAGAATAGCCATCATTAATGGCCTCTTACATAATTCTTGGAATCTTTAAACCGGTTTCTTTAGTGATCTTAGTTCAGTCTGCTTAAAAAAAATAAAAATAAAATAACATTCTTGCCACTGACTTGCTAACATTTACGATAAAGTATATCTTTCTTATAAAAACTTGCTACCAAACACATAAGAAAATACATATTGATCGGAATAAAAATAGTCGTAAGATTCTATTTTTGATTAGTTTATAAAAGTAATTCTTAGAAATCAATCACATCCATTTTTATCAATTTTACTTTAATTAGTTCGTTTAATTTAAATATATTGGCTGTGCAAAAAGTTAACTTAAGCACTAATTACCAAATGAATCAATTAAAAATCCAATTTTGACTAATATGTAAGTCTATGCTTATATTTTAAAATCAAACATTTCTCACTTAGTATTACTTGACAAATTAATCAATCTTTAAGAAAATTAATGGAAATAACTTTAAAGTACATTTATTATTCTAAATATTGTAAGTAAAATTATATTCAAAATTCATTTTGAAATTTGTTAGAATAATTTAATATAGGCCCTAATATTTTTAAATGAAATGAGAAAATAAATCATTTTATAAATTTGAAAAATCTATTACCTTATAAATTTTAATATTATCATATGAAATGCAAGGAAAAATATGCAAAAGAAGAAAAAACAAGAACTTTTGCACATAATAACTTGTTTCCGTGTTAAAATTTTAGAAAATATTTTTTAAAAAATATATATTATGTTAACTTTCATCTTAGCATTAAAATGATAAATTGTAGACATTTAATGTTATTTTTTAAATAATATAACATATGATTACTTATAGCATTCAGGCCTACTTTTGTAGTCATATAAAATACTAATTTTCAAAATGCCATAATAATAATAATTAATAAAAATACTATATAAAATAAAAGGTGGATTACATATCAAAAACGATGAACTTGCAATGATAAATTCTACATAAATGTATAAAATGATATTTAAACTTTTACTTTAGCCTATATAAAAAATTTAAGGTTTTATAAATAAATAAAAAAATACTCTTTAAATATATTCAGATGATTATTTTTAAATCTGATGATCTTTTCACAAGATAAAGTTTCTATTGCATTTAAGTTTCATATATTTTTTAATGCCAAGTTTGCTAGTTTTTTCTTTAATTAAAATTTTTTACAATTTTAAAAAAGTTGAAAAAAAATCCATCGGATTAAATAAAGAGTAGCTTGTAGAAAAATAAAAAGCTAAAAAACACGGTTAAAAATTGAACGTTCAGAATTTGAAAGAAATAACTTTAAGAGCTCATCTCAATCGATCTTTCCGTTGGGTTTAAGCAAGATGCCTAAAGCGCACAAACGATTATCAGAAGCTTTACAATAAAACCTTAACGACTTCAATAGGAATGGACTCGGTATTTGTTTTCAACACCTTTCAATTTACTCTTTTACTTTTATGACCTCGTATAGTTTCGCGAAACATCCATCGATGAACCACTCCAACTGTTATGGCTTCATTCGGTTTTTACAGCATAAAGAAAAAAAACCAAACTACGCATAACATATTTCTCTTATATACATTTATCATCATCTTTTTTTTTTAACTTTAAGTTTTATTATTTTTATTTTAAAGTTTAAATTTTATCCAATAATTTCTAAATCGCAATATAAGTTTTAGAATTAAATATTTATGTATGAAAATCTTAATTACTTTCGAATATAAATTTCATTTTTATTGACCCAGTAATCCCTTCTATTAATAGAAAAATAATTAATCTTTTGATAGGCCCTCAGGATGTTCTATTGTTGAATTTTAGTACTTAAAAAATCTCCACGTGGCCTAAATATTATAAATGAAAATAAAACTTTAATCTATTTGCTCTATAACGCGTAGCGCAATATAGGAATTAAAATGATAGTTTGTGAACACAACTGCTCATTGTCAGATTTAACAAAGGTCTAAAAGTTCTATACAATACTTATGTACAATTTAACATTTGGCGCCAAAAGACAGAGCGAAAGCAATTGAGCGTGAAGCAGATGCTGGATTGAAAATCTCACCTGTCCAGAAATCCGGAGACAAATACAAGCAATGTCAACAGTCCGTTGTGGACAGAACTTCACAGTTGTCCATTCGACTTTCCAGTGCTAACTACCAGATCTAGTGCCGTCAGTTGGGGTGGGATCAGCTCGGGACCGACCCGCTCAAACTTGACACTTTTAAAATTATGACCTAACCGAAAAGCCATACCCTCTTTCTTTCATTCGCTTCTCTATCTGTCTATCTGCTTATTTACGAATAGATAGAAATAGACGTATCCCCTCAACTGACACTTTCTATTGTAAAATGGTTTCCCTTTTATTGCCCTATCAGTGGGGATCTTAGAGTTCCCCCGAAGTCTTAGGAAAAGAAAAGGAAGGCAAAATTTTGAACGCATACGTTATCTCGAGAGAGTGAGAGAGTGAGAGAACGAGAGAGAGTGGCGTTGCTATGGTGATGAGAATGCACAAGATGTGATCGATTTGGCCCTCATCGTCCCCATGCGAACAGTTCTTCCCCCTTACACTCTAGAATGTGAACGTCAGAAATAATTTCTTGAAGCGGTACCAGTGCTTGCCCTTTACAAACTCAACTGTAGCGGTGTGTGTGAGAGAGAGCTGGCTGACGTGAAAGCCATTCTTCATTTTGGTCGCAACGAATTTTCATGGAATTTCCATTTGGCAGATTATGTCGGTCTTGGCTGAAAACTAGAAGGGAGAAAGTGGTAGATACACTTCGTTGCAGGTAGTTGAGACAACTGCACTTTCTCTCAGAAACTTCATCCCATTAGCCAAAGTGATGGTTCTTTTCGTATATTTAAGTTTGAAATTCGATATACAGTATATCTCTAGGGAACTGATTTCACTCTGCTCTTTTAAAATGCTTAGAAATCACCTAAAGCGCCATTTAATTATTATTATTTTAATATTTCTTAAATTTGAACCATTTCCAAATTGGTTTACCATAATAGAAAATAATCTAAACTTATCCAGAAAACTATTTATAAACTTTGTAAAATGTTTTAAATAATTTAAAAGAATTATCTCGTAAAAGTTTCTCATGTTTTCATTAAATGTACACATGCACAACACATTTAACTCGCAACTTTTTGAATAAATTACTAATGTACAGTACAGTACATAATTAACTGCTTCAACAATTAAAATAATCTTTTTACTTTTGATAAAACAAATAATTAATGTTTGAGTATCTCAATCGAGAATAAAAGAAAATTGTTTTGAATGTCGGATCTTCTTTCTAGAAAAACAACTCTAAAAATTATGAAGCACTAATGATGTATCGCAGCTAGACCACATTTTTCTCAATTATACCTTTCATTACCTAAAAGATCTTTATTATTTATTTTATCTTTTTATTTTTTATACATTTATACGATAGAATTATAAGCTCATAATATAAGTAACATCAATAAGACATTGCTTATCCAGTACATTAATCGAAATTTTAGTAAAGTTTTTTCTCATTAATAGAATATGCAGCTTGCCCTTAGGCATATTTAATATCTATCTACCCAAAAAATGAAATATGATGATTCAGTATCTCCGAAAAAAATAATTTTTTATATTATCTTGATACATCAACCTGAAAAACTTTTCATAAAAATGTTTGCACTTGTAAATTCGTTTAGAATATATTTTAAAAAATACTAATTAATTATTTTACGTATATTTTTTAACTATTTAAATGTTATAAAGCTGACTTTTCAGTAATAATTTAAAATTCTATTAAAGTTGTTTATCTTATAAGAAGATTAATGTTATAGATGATACAATTAATTCTTTAAAATGTCAACTTTGTCAATGTTTATTAATGACTAACTGAAACTTATTAAAATTTTTAAAACTAAAGATTATTTATTATACAATTTTTATATATTTTTTAATTTAAATATAGTTTTTTAAAAGATAAAAATAAGTCATAAACAAGATATAAATTTATATTAACTCTATAACTTAAATATCTTAATTCAAAATTTTTTGATAAACTTTCTTCTCATGTAGCTTGTAAGTCAGATTTTATTTAAGATTGAAAACGTACTTAATCTATAAACTAAGAATAATTCTTCTCGTCAGCTGTTTCGCTTTAATATAAATTTATATTACGTTATCCAACATAATAAGCCTTACAGATTAACTTGATAATAATTAGAATTTTTATGATTAAACACTAAATTTGTAACTTTTCTAAATGCAATAATTGAAATTCTTTTAAAACACTATCCAGTTTTTAAGACAAAGGGATTTTAAATCATCTTGCTATTATGATAACGGTAAATTTATGTTCTCTTAATCCTATCCAATCGAACAGAGAGCATTGCATTTGCCACATATTTTATTCATGTAATCGCAAGTATACTCCTAAAGTAAGAGCTTAGATTCGCAGCTTGGTTGTAGTTTAGGCAATATTCTTTCCTCACAAACGATCTTCTCTTGCTTCAATCGTTTTACCTGTCTTCAGTGAACTCCTCCACTATTTCTTATCCAATTTCTATAGGCGATATTACATTCTAAAGCTTTCAATCTGCCGTTATGCAATTATGAAAGGTGTAAGTGTAACAGATGCACCATTCTGTTACTGAATCGTTTTCAAACTTTCTTCTACATAATTTCCATTATTCAACAACTTTTGAATTACTTTGGCTATGAGCAATTGATTCTACTTTTTAAAATAGAGAATTAGAAACTTTCCACAATAACTTGTCTACGATTTAGTTTTAATTATAATCAATTAATATTTAAAAGAAAAGTGTTCTGATTTCAACATTTTCAAGCAATAAATTTAAAAAATATATATCTGATTATGCAAAAATTAAATATATTTTTCAAATTAATTACGTGTTAAGCTAAGTAAAAAAGCGATTATTCTTCCTTATCTGTTGATTGGATTTTCAAAAAAATAAAAATAAAAGTGTATAAAGTTTAATAATATTTTCTGATCATAAACTTATAAAACTTTTCAAAACATCATCTAAGAAATTCGGAATATTTAAACCTGTTTACAGAATAAATTTTTAAGATAATTAAAATTATAATATTCTAACAGTTTTTTAGTTTCAATTACGTAAAAATTTAAAAAAGTCTATAAGTATGCATATTTATGTAAGGCCTCTGTATTTATGCATTTAGTTATGAATGTCTATTAATAAATTCTAGAAATTTATAATTGTAAAGAAAAAAAATGACATTGTGCCATTTAAAAGGTAGCGAAGCAAGTTTCTTATCATCTATTAAATGTTTTTTTATTTGAACATAAAAGTTAAATTATCAAATGTAATTTGTCAACAAATTCGCCATCATGTTGCAAGTTCTGGTTTTATATCCTGTATTCCTGTTTATAATAAAGTTTATGCTTGTTATTTATTCATAATTTTCTTCATATTTGGACCATAATTATAATTCAAAATGCTTATGATTTATATATATAGGTCTATTTTGGGTCAGTCTTTCCATTAACGAATAAATTCAAATTTTGGGCTAGGGCTAGATTAGTATCTAGAATCCCATTAAATTTGTTTTGGTTTGAAGGATCATATATAATTCAAACAATACACAAATCGTACGAATTGCTTTAATAACATAATATTACATAATTTTCTAGAAGATTGCTTTTCTTCTAAGCTGCTTACAATTTTTCTGACATCAATAATGACGTATTGTACAAATTGTGAAACAACGCGTATTTCCGTTTATATTGTTATTTCGCATATTTCTGAGGTTGGTTTGCTATGAGGCTGGATTCCAAGCATGATAGTGCCATTAGACCAAAGTGGAATGTCCAACTTGTAATACTCGGTCGAGTGGTACGTTAGGGAGTGGAGAATGATGGTAGGTGTCATTTTAAGCGTGTACGACTAATGATTCTGTATATCCTGCACCATTCATTACAGTCTTCAATACAGGTCCAATTTTCTTCGTCCCCCCGAAGAATTTCTCCCCCCTTCTTAGATGAACGGACAGTCCAAAGAGACTAGGAAGGAATCATTTCCCAATACTTCTCGAAAGGCCACGACAGTCGATGCATTGAAAAGCATCTCTATTGATTTTCGATAGGGTGTAGACTTAGTTAAAAAAGGAACTATATTTTGATCAAAATTTTCGAATATTGAACTCTTTTGCTTTAATCAATCGAAATTATTTATTTTATGAAATTTTCTTTATATTTTAACAAGAAAATAACTTTATAACGTGTTATATCGTGTTGAAAATTTCAAAATATCTTAATTTTAGCTTTTGTTGCAGGTTTATCTATCGAAATTTCCGATAAAACACGAAGTCTACATACAAATGCATAATACACCATCATAATTTGCATGGAAACGTATAATTTTTATATCCATCAATTTGACTAAATCTTTTCTAACAGTTACTTTCATTGGAACAAAAATGAAATGATTTCTGTATATAATAGGTGAGTGTATTTATACCTGCTCATTTTATCACCATACCTATCAAAATGTTTAGGTTATCTACTGACCTTGTAGTAAGTGCAGTTCCTAGAAACTATTATTAAGCCAGCCACTATTTCGTGTATAGACTTTAAAAATAAAAATTTTTTTCCTTTAACCCAAAAAGAATTTTAAGAATATGCAACATTTATTAAGACATAAATACTACCTTAATACATATGATTAATTTTGAGTAGACTATATAACATATAGCAGTAAAAATCTAAACATAAATTCATTAAGTGTTTTTTTTATTACATCTAAATAAATAATCACTTTAATATTTTAAAATTATCTTTATAGAATCTCTTCACGGTTATTAAACTTAAATTTTGAATAATCTCCAATTTTCGCACAATCCTATATTGGCTCTATTGATTAGATAATTAGACTAATATAGGAAAAGAACTAGCAATCTTCCTTTCCATTACAGTTTGCCACTAACTTCTGAATGGCTAGATCTCTATCGCCGCGATAATCATCATTATAAACACGATCTAATAATAAATCTGTAGATAAATTCCTAAGACCGGATTTACCATGAATGTTTTCTTTAAATATTACCAAAAAAAAAAACTAATCTATTTTCTAAAAATTCTGGTCATAAATGAATTTTTTAATTATATTATTATTTATTTAGTTGAAAATTTTCGAATCTTCCCCTCACCAATTACGAAGGACGGTAATATAAGTCTAACAATTAAGCAACAATTTGGGTATTCTTTCATAAGCATTTAAAACATATAAGCATGGCAGAAACGATTTTTAGTATCAAGTTTGAGCATTTCCTAAATACTTTTTCTCAGTTCTTTCACTTCCGTCCGGTGGGGACTATTACCACATCCAACCCAGTTTTCTGCAAAGAAAGCGAGTAATCAAAAACACTCGAATTACAGGACTAACCTCGAGCGATGGGGAAAAGCAAACATTAATGCGTTTTTGACGACGTTATTTGGAAACTGCTGAGAGAGGGAGATGAAGGAGGGGGACGAATATTTAAACTGATCGCTTAATTGCCTGATCGATGAAAGCGATTATCACCCAGTTTCTGATTACGAAGGAGAGTGGGTTGTGGGGGCGGCATAACCCAACGTTCGTTCAACTCCCCTCTACGTTAGTCTCAAGATAGTTCCTTTCTGAAGGGCGGGAGAAAAGTGAAGTATAGCCTCTTCGGGTTACTGCATGGTAAGTGAGTCTGTCGCACCCACCGAAATCTAGCGGTCGGGTCTCCCTGCATTAACACCTCCCTTTCATACAGACCGTTGAGTTTTCCATCAAATTTTTCTACGTTTAAACTTATATAAAAGGAATGTTCTATTAATTACAATCCAAATCGAAATTCGAGAGAAAAATATTGATAAGGAAACCTTTCGTCTAATCAATCACCACCGTGTTTATATTATTAATGGCGCCATCATTAAATTTTTATGGCTTTTAAGTCGCTTCTGAGTTAAATTATTTTCTAAATTGAGTCATGATATGCAGATGTGCTTAAAGCTTACTTTTCTCTTTGTCAATGGCTCGTACAGTACGTGTATTTTTCATTAGTGTTAAAGCTTAGCCTACTGTTCAAATAATAAATGGAATCGTTTCAAATAATATTCTTAAATTGAAATTAGAATTTATGAAGCAAAAACTTTTCTTTAACTTAAAAAAAAAATAATTTTTATGATTTTTAGAATCTAATCTGTGTATATAAAGACATTTATATCTGTAAAATGTTTATATTTAAAGATAAATTTACTTAATAAATTTAAATTTTCTTAATTTATTTTACAAGAATTGAAGCTAGACATTGCGTAGAAATGCTCATTTATGTATTTTTTGTGTAAATAATAGCTTCCTTGTAATCATCCATACAACTTACGAGAATTAGAGTCTATGCGTTTCTTAATAAAAAATAAAAAAAAGGTGAATGTTGTCGAAATCAAAAACGTAACCATGAAGTTCTCAAGCGAGCACGTGTGTTCTTTTCTTTCGTTTTTCTCTCCTTTCTCAAACGCCATCTCGGTTTACAAGAAGATCATGTGACTGTAGTATGAAATATGACAGATGACGTGGCACCAGAGCATGATCCGTCACTCGAGCAGTTCGGAAAACGGGTCCTTCGATCGAATGAATGGTTTCTACCGGAAGAATGACAGAGAAAGCCAAGTTTTGAATTGGAGGAAAACTTTCTTTCTATTGAGTAATTTAAAATAAAAAATGTGCTGTAAAAATTTGTCGAATATCATTTAATACGACTTAGATAAAGGATGAAGCCTTTCAAATAAAATCAATATCGTTTAATTTTATTATAATTATAATAAATAGATAATTTTAATATGTTTGAATAATTTTATTCAGTAATTTGTAATATTAATATCGAAGTAGAGAAATTTGAGATATAAAAACACGTTTCGAACATATTTGACTTTTGTATTGTTAGAAAAGTAAACTGCGAAAATGAATACAAAATATTCATATTTATAATAGAAAATTATATCGAATAAGTAAATTTATTATGTTACGTATCTTAATTTAGATAAACTACAGATCTCAGTTTTAATACTGTAGACTATTCATATATCAAGTTGAAATTAAATTAATGGTTGGGGCGTGTTAAACATTAATTTTCATTGTAAAATTAATTAGAATTTTGATTTTTTACAGATAAATTTTTGCGTTTATTAACATCATGCCTAATGCATATATATATTTTTTTAATAAAGTGACGAAGATACAATGTAATAATATAAAATTCTTGCTTCGTTTAATTAAAAACAAGTTTTTAACAAACTTAATCAGAAGAAATTTATTGTAAAATAACTTTAGAAAAAATACATCTAACATTTCAGAATGGACCAAGTTTTTTAAAAAAAAAAAGGTAGTGAAAACTGGTAAAGTTACAAATTAAATGTTGTATATAGCAAGCTTTTAGAAATTTCGTAGGGTTTAATTCCGGCACAGGTGGACGATCTCCAGTATCTCACTTCATTCCTCTCACCTCAGACATTGAATTCCTGCGGGTGGTTATCCCCTACTCTGACGGTTTCTATTGTTGTGTCAGTCGACCATCACAATGGAATCTTCGGTTCCGACGCCACACTTTAATTATCTGGCTCTGGACACTCCATTACTGTCGGTCCTCTTGTTGTCGCCAGAACAACGTGGTTGTCACATCGACGCTGTCAATTACCAAAGACCCGTTGCTGGCAAAAGGTGGAATTTTTATGACACCCACTAAATTGCGTTAGTTTGTAAAACTCATCCTTTAATATGTTGGATGCTTTATTGTCGTTTCTGAAATATTACTATAACTTTATTACTGCAATTTTGAAATAAAAGAATTTCAATGTTCTTAATAATCATTCCTATATACTTAACCTTTAAAAATAAGCTATTTTGTTTTACATTTATAATATATAATTAATTAATGTGTACAGTATAAAGCGACTATCAAAATTTTCCATTATGAACTTTTCCCTTTGGTTTTTATNTTAAACCGAATGCGATTTCGATTATTAAAATTATTTCCGAATGAAAGTAACTATTTTTCTTCTTCTTTTTTTTTTTACATTAGATAGGCATCTGAAGTTTTCAGGTAGGCCCACGATCAATAGGCGTGGGTATCCCCCAGGCAAGCAGGTGCGTGCTTTGACGGGATTGGACAGGGAGGAGTAAAAGAGAACACACATGATGGCCTCCAACGGGCGAACTGGAGAATGTTTATGAAAAACATCTCTTAAAGAAATTAATAAATTGTATATACATTTATTGTAATTAAAGTATCATAATAAAATTTATAATTATCATATCTGTAAAACCATTTAAAGGTTAAGAAATATTACTTGAAGTCTATAGGTTAAATGTTGTTATTGGATAAATATGGTTTCTTGAATAGATGACAAAGTTAAAGAAAAAATTTTGAATAAAAAATGTTTTATAGGTCAAAAGTCTATGGTTTAAATTTTTTTAAAACTAAAAATCGATATTAGATAGGTTTAACCTGCCGATTGTGAACGATTGATCGAATTCGCAGAGATTTTCAGTCAATATTTAATCGAAAATAGACGTTTTACTTTATATTTTTATAAATGTTATAAATTAAAATGTAGAAAAGGTAATTGTGGTTAAGGTAATAAGTAAAAATTATAATATAATTATTTNACTGACACTTTCTATTGTAAAATGGTTTCCCTTTTATTGCCCTATCAGTGGGGATCTTAGAGTTCCCCCGAAGTCTTAGGAAAAGAAAAGGAAGGCAAAATTTTGAACGCATACGTTATCTCGAGAGAGTGAGAGAGTGAGAGAACGAGAGAGAGTGGCGTTGCTATGGTGATGAGAATGCACAAGATGTGATCGATTTGGCCCTCATCGTCCCCATGCGAACAGTTCTTCCCCCTTACACTCTAGAATGTGAACGTCAGAAATAATTTCTTGAAGCGGTACCAGTGCTTGCCCTTTACAAACTCAACTGTAGCGGTGTGTGTGAGAGAGAGCTGGCTGACGTGAAAGCCATTCTTCATTTTGGTCGCAACGAATTTTCATGGAATTTCCATTTGGCAGATTATGTCGGTCTTGGCTGAAAACTAGAAGGGAGAAAGTGGTAGATACACTTCGTTGCAGGTAGTTGAGACAACTGCACTTTCTCTCAGAAACTTCATCCCATTAGCCAAAGTGATGGTTCTTTTCGTATATTTAAGTTTGAAATTCGATATACAGTATATCTCTAGGGAACTGATTTCACTCTGCTCTTTTAAAATGCTTAGAAATCACCTAAAGCGCCATTTAATTATTATTATTTTAATATTTCTTAAATTTGAACCATTTCCAAATTGGTTTACCATAATAGAAAATAATCTAAACTTATCCAGAAAACTATTTATAAACTTTGTAAAATGTTTTAAATAATTTAAAAGAATTATCTCGTAAAAGTTTCTCATGTTTTCATTAAATGTACACATGCACAACACATTTAACTCGCAACTTTTTGAATAAATTACTAATGTACAGTACAGTACATAATTAACTGCTTCAACAATTAAAATAATCTTTTTACTTTTGATAAAACAAATAATTAATGTTTGAGTATCTCAATCGAGAATAAAAGAAAATTGTTTTGAATGTCGGATCTTCTTTCTAGAAAAACAACTCTAAAAATTATGAAGCACTAATGATGTATCGCAGCTAGACCACATTTTTCTCAATTATACCTTTCATTACCTAAAAGATCTTTATTATTTATTTTATCTTTTTATTTTTTATACATTTATACGATAGAATTATAAGCTCATAATATAAGTAACATCAATAAGACATTGCTTATCCAGTACATTAATCGAAATTTTAGTAAAGTTTTTTCTCATTAATAGAATATGCAGCTTGCCCTTAGGCATATTTAATATCTATCTACCCAAAAAATGAAATATGATGATTCAGTATCTCCGAAAAAAATAATTTTTTATATTATCTTGATACATCAACCTGAAAAACTTTTCATAAAAATGTTTGCACTTGTAAATTCGTTTAGAATATATTTTAAAAAATACTAATTAATTATTTTACGTATATTTTTTAACTATTTAAATGTTATAAAGCTGACTTTTCAGTAATAATTTAAAATTCTATTAAAGTTGTTTATCATATGGATTACATATCAAAAACGATGAACTTGCAATGATAGATTCTACATAAATGTATAAAATGATATTTAAACTTTTACTTTAGCCTATATAAAAAATTTAAGGTTTTATAAATAAATAAAAAAATACTCTTTAAATATATTCAGATGATTATTTTTAAATCTGATGATCTTTTCACAAGATAAAGTTTCTATTGCATTTAAGTTTCATATATTTTTTAATGCCAAGTTTGCTAGTTTTTTCTTTAATTAAAATTTTTTACAATTTTAAAAAAGTTGAAAAAAAATCCATCGGATTAAATAAAGAGTAGCTTGTAGAAAAATAAAAAGCTAAAAAACACGGTTAAAAATTGAACGTTCAGAATTTGAAAGAAATAACTTTAAGAGCTCATCTCAATCGATCTTTCCGTTGGGTTTAAGCAAGATGCCTAAAGCGCACAAACGATTATCAGAAGCTTTACAATAAAACCTTAACGACTTCAATAGGAATGGACTCGGTATTTGTTTTCAACACCTTTCAATTTACTCTTTTACTTTTATGACCTCGTATAGTTTCGCGAAACATCCATCGATGAACCACTCCAACTGTTATGGCTTCATTCGGTTTTTACAGCATAAAGAAAAAAAACCAAACTACGCATAACATATTTCTCTTATATACATTTATCATCATTTTTTTTTTAACTTTAAGTTTTATTATTTTTATTTTAAAGTTTAAATTTTATCCAATAATTTATAAATCGCAATATAAGTTTTAGAATTAAATATTTATGTATGAAAATCTTAATTACTTTCGAATATAAATTTCATTTTTATTGACCCAGTAATCCCTTCTATTAATAGAAAAATAATTAATCTTTTGATAGGCCCTCAGGATGTTCTATTGTTGAATTTTAGTACTTAAAAAATCTCCACGTGGCCTAAATATTATAAATGAAAATAAAACTTTAATCTATTTGCTCTATAACGCGTAGCGCAATATAGGAATTAAAATGATAGTTTGTGAACACAACTGCTCATTGTCAGATTTAACAAAGGTCTAAAAGTTCTATACAATACTTATGTACAATTTAACATTTGGCGCCAAAAGACAGAGCGAAAGCAATTGAGCGTGAAGCAGATGCTGGATTGAAAATCTCACCTGTCCAGAAATCCGGAGACAAATACAAGCAATGTCAACAGTCCGTTGTGGACAGAACTTCACAGTTGTCCATTCGACTTTCCAGTGCTAACTACCAGATCTAGTGCCGTCAGTTGGGGTGGGATCAGCTCGGGACCGACCCGCTCAAACTTGACACTTTTAAAATTATGACCTAACCGAAAAGCCATACCCTCTTTCTTTCATTCGCTTCTCTATCTGTCTATCTGCTTATTTACGAATAGATAGAAATAGACGTATCCCCTCAACTGACACTTTCTATTGTAAAATGGTTTCCCTTTTATTGCCCTATCAGTGGGGATCTTAGAGTTCCCCCGAAGTCTTAGGAAAAGAAAAGGAAGGCAAAATTTTGAACGCATACGTTATCTCGAGAGAGTGAGAGAGTGAGAGAACGAGAGAGAGTGGCGTTGCTATGGTGATGAGAATGCACAAGATGTGATCGATTTGGCCCTCATCGTCCCCATGCGAACAGTTCTTCCCCCTTACACTCTAGAATGTGAACGTCAGAAATAATTTCTTGAAGCGGTACCAGTGCTTGCCCTTTACAAACTCAACTGTAGCGGTGTGTGTGAGAGAGAGCTGGCTGACGTGAAAGCCATTCTTCATTTTGGTCGCAACGAATTTTCATGGAATTTCCATTTGGCAGATTATGTCGGTCTTGGCTGAAAACTAGAAGGGAGAAAGTGGTAGATACACTTCGTTGCAGGTAGTTGAGACAACTGCACTTTCTCTCAGAAACTTCATCCCATTAGCCAAAGTGATGGTTCTTTTCGTATATTTAAGTTTGAAATTCGATATACAGTATATCTCTAGGGAACTGATTTCACTCTGCTCTTTTAAAATGCTTAGAAATCACCTAAAGCGCCATTTAATTATTATTATTTTAATATTTCTTAAATTTGAACCATTTCCAAATTGGTTTACCATAATAGAAAATAATCTAAACTTATCCAGAAAACTATTTATAAACTTTGTAAAATGTTTTAAATAATTTAAAAGAATTATCTCGTAAAAGTTTCTCATGTTTTCATTAAATGTACACATGCACAACACATTTAACTCGCAACTTTTTGAATAAATTACTAATGTACAGTACAGTACATAATTAACTGCTTCAACAATTAAAATAATCTTTTTACTTTTGATAAAACAAATAATTAATGTTTGAGTATCTCAATCGAGAATAAAAGAAAATTGTTTTGAATGTCGGATCTTCTTTCTAGAAAAACAACTCTAAAAATTATGAAGCACTAATGATGTATCGCAGCTAGACCACATTTTTCTCAATTATACCTTTCATTACCTAAAAGATCTTTATTATTTATTTTATCTTTTTATTTTTTATACATTTATACGATAGAATTATAAGCTCATAATATAAGTAACATCAATAAGACATTGCTTATCCAGTACATTAATCGAAATTTTAGTAAAGTTTTTTCTCATTAATAGAATATGCAGCTTGCCCTTAGGCATATTTAATATCTATCTACCCAAAAAATGAAATATGATGATTCAGTATCTCCGAAAAAAATAATTTTTTATATTATCTTGATACATCAACCTGAAAAACTTTTNTTTTGTCAACTTTTTTCAGTTTGAAATTATGATTCTTATGGCTTTTAATCATTTTAAAATGTAACTTATAGTAAATGATGCAATTTTTTTTTGTAATTTTATGTACAAATTTATATTTTTATAATGCTACTTAATCTTTATTCTACTTAAATTTAGTTTACGAAAAATTTTCATCTTAATCACTATGTGAATATGAATAATAAACTTAAGAATAATTCATTTTTAAGATAACAAAATAATAGCGAATTACAGGCTCGATACATACAACATTATAGTAATAAATAAGGATTTTTTTAGTCATTGAAATCGGAATTTTTCGTTATTTTCATCAATTTCCTTCTTTGTTTTTTCTTTTTCCATTTGTAATATTATAACTAGAAAATTACTGAAGAATCTTCAAAATTACTATTATTTACTTTTCAGACACGATTTACAAGTCTACCTGGATGAAATAAAAGACATTTACAAAAGTTTTTCTTTCATTTATTATATCAAAGTATAGTAATTACGATTATTTTCACATTTAAAAATATTTATATCGAATTCTAGTTAATACATTTTTTTTAACATTAATCTTCTATTTTTAATACAAAAATTGGTTTTTTTATTTAAAAAATAATGTTAATATAATTATCATAGTCTATACAACATATCATATACAAATTAATAAAAATTACACGATTACAAGCAGATTTTTCAAATATTTAGAGATTACAAATATAATATTTTCATATTTTACGTGAAAATAAATTATTTTATAATATTTTATCATAAGTTTGTGTGCCGAATATTGCGCTTTGGTTATAGCTTATTAGAATATAAACGAATTATTATGAGTATATTTTTAAACTTTTATCCATATCTGTTGTTATAAGAGATCTACAATACGTAAGATTAATAACTACAGTATTTAGTTATATTTAACCATTATTCTGTAACTTATTATCTTAATTTTCATAATTTCTATCTGTAATTTAGAAGAATTTAAAATATTTTTCACATGGCGTCCACCGCGTGGTTGAAATGCCTGATTCTCCAAAATGCAGGACGTTGACACACGCTGCTATAGCAACAGTCCTGACGTCTGTGTTTTTTTCTCCCCCTTCTTCTTTTCTTTCAGTTACCTTGGCTGCCGAAGAGTAATGGAGGCTCTTGAGAGGTGCCGGACCCGAAGTTCTAGGCCACCTGTGCAGTTACCGTGCTCTGCCCCGTGAAGTGAAGTATATATATATGGAAGTCCACGTTGAGGGGGTGGTTTTGATATATCGTTCTTCTCTTCCATCGCTGACAACTCGCTACAACGTGTGCAGGCAGCTAAGGATCAATACTGTAAGATGTTTTTGCGAGGCACAGCAAGGTTCCATTCTTTACCTATCTGTAATCCCACATAGTAAAGTGATAAAAGTTGCGGTAAGCTTCAGAGAAGGTCTACGCCTCAATGAATCCTCTCTTTGGATCTCTCTTTTGTAAGTTATCATCTTACAATAAAAATGTTCCAATAAAATTTATGTTCAATAGAGGTGTTTACTACCCGTCTTATGCGGCCAGTAACAAGCGAATATAAACATTGGGATTTATAAATTATCCTTATATCTCCTTGTATCATTCACAGGCCCAAGTGTTGTCAAAGATCTCTCCGTTGATAGATTACTGAAGCAATTTTCAATATTGCTCGGAAGATAGATTGCCAATTGCCAAGCTTCTACATTTTTTATACCAGCCTAAAGTAATTCAGTTGTTTTTTTACAATGTTTAATAACTTGTAGTTTTAAGTTGGCAGCGATGTGCTGCGTCATGTAATCTGTTTTAAATCAAATTTATATCTAGACTCTGAAAATAAAATTTTCTTAGAAATTTTATTAACGTTGTATTTTATAATTAAATATCTCGTTAAAAATTTTCTTTTTAAAAATAATCAAATAAAGAATATTAACTAAAATGTTTATAAATATTATTTTGAAATTAACTATTATTTTATCATCGTTTAAGATGAATTCGCCTTAAATATTATATTGTATCAAATTCATACGAAGGTTGTAATTAAAAAAAATTAGATATGTATTAAATTGTTTATTTAAATAGATTTCTTATATTTTAAATATTAAAATTAGTGTATTTAATATAAATTACTTTATAATTACGGATTATAATTACGATTTTACATAAGAAAAGACAATGTATTAAATATGTTTTTAAGATAATTTTGTTTAGTAAGTCATTCTTTAGCAATTGTACAGTACGTACGAAGATGTATATGTGGCGAAGAGAATATTTTCTTACTAACAATAAAAGAGCAATAAAATAGAAAAAATATCATGTTAAAAGATATCACCAAATTTCCAAACAATTACATCCATACCCTTTCAGAGATGCTAACATGGCGCATTATTTCTACACATTTCGTTTCTCCAATGAACCTCTTGAAAGGGCGGGCGATGTTGCAAACGGGGAGCAGACGGAAAGGGGAAAGAACCCTCGGAATTTCCGAGCCAAAGAGTCTCGGGGTGGAAACGCTGTACCAGATGGTGCAGAGTCTCGACCAATTACGCGTGTCTTCCCCCACCTCTTCAACCTCCCGAACTTTTTCCGCAGTTTTCTCTCGCTCGCTCTCACATCGATTAAAGTACGAGTGCCCGGAACGCGTGCGTTTAACGAGGATTTAATGACTTCACATGCGATCCTCATGGGATGAAGGGGAACCTAAGGGAGGAAAGAGAATAAGAATAAAAAACGAACACCTACCGTCAGGCACACTGATTATACAAGATCGTTGCGCTTCTCTCTTTTTCTCTCACTCTTTTTTTTTATTATTATAAACGTTTCTACCATTCTTTCTTCCGAATAGCCCACAAAGGATTGTGAAGTTATAACTTTTGGGAATAAAATGAAGGACAATGAATCGATTTTAATACATTCAAAAATTTAGCCAGGAAATTATTTTTATTATAAACATAATCCACTTATGATACGAAACAAATCTATACGAGAGTCTTTATAATGGATCCTATTTACAGTAAAAAAGTTTCCTTAAAATTCATACAAAGAATATTATTAATACGTTCAATTATTAAACGTTATTCTAGAAGCATAAACAAAAAATTGTTAGGCTATAAATCAAACCTGTTTGCATGAAAATTATTAAGATTGTTCTATTATACAAGAATAGGGTCCTTACGTCGAAATTTAATTTTAATTAAATTTATTACTTGATATCATCTAAAACAAAACTATAATAACAAATCTAATAATATAGAGTAGATTGAGACTTCGCTTACCCGGTGCAAGGTCAATCATTCGAGAATAAGCGTTATTATTTATGTTATTCTTTTTAGTTAAGCTCATAACGAGTTTCTGGGAAGGTCAATGGGATTACTAAAGCTCTGGAATGATTGTCTAGACTCAATGAACTTCAACTAATAGATGATTAAGCATCGGTAAGTCGATTATATGGATAAAAAATATGAAAACAATCCTATGTTCCCAACTTGTTATAACTTAGAAGATTTCAAACTATATTATCTGTTATGATGTAGAAGTACTGTACAGGATAATTCTTAAGGTTTATAATTATATTAATAAGTATATGCTTTTAATACCATTCTTTTATTAAAAATTTATTTTAATCTATGAAAGTCTATAACGAATGAGTTTCACATGTTTCAATGATTATCAGATCTGTTTAATATACCTGGCTAATGCAAAAGATCTAAACATTCTGACTTGCCAAGCGAATAATAAGTTGTATCATTACCACCTGCCTGACTCATTATTTGCTTAATAGCCTGTTAATATTCTAGACGTAAAGTTCGGCTCTTCCTGTATCAATTTCATTTCAATGTCGAAACAAGACAAGAAACAAAAGAGTACTTTGTATTGTTTTATTTAAAATAAAATACATTTCTTATTATCTTTAATTTAAAATAAAGAATAAGACTTAAATTTGATTAATATATTTATTACTGTCATTTTATTTATGAATTTCGTCACTAACTTGCTCAGTAATAAGTATATCTGTAGCAAAATTAAGTGTAATCTGTAAGAAAAATTAGTTCTACATTAGTTTTTATGTTAAAATTTCTTAAAAAGTTTTATAATTATTATATTTTAAAACAATTTTTAAAATTTTAATTCATATTTTTTGAATATATAATTTTCTTCAAACGTTAAAAATACTTTTTGATATTGTAATTCAAAATTAAATGTTATCCAAGCTATAAAATAAAACGTAAAAAAGTTAATTTAATTATTTAAACAATGTTTGTTAAAATGTTTAAATATACTATAAAATACAGGCTAATAACACGAGCAGCTGCTAAATTCAATGAACAAGCGTTGGTTAACATACGAATTGATCACGCAAAGCTTTATGCAACTGTTGCTTTACGTTAAGAATACTTTCACGAAAATATAAATTTTTGAATAAATAAAAATATAAGTATCTCTTACGCCTATAGGCTACAATTTATTTAAACAAGAACTCATTATATTATAATGAATTAGAAATAAATCTACGTTTTAAAAGTTAATATTTAAATTAAAATTTTTAAATATTAAAATAAATTTATCAATGTATTTTTCTTGTAATTTTTTCCCCTTTCTTTTGCATGTAATATGCACATTCATTTCATTACATATTAATCCAAATTACGACTCATGTTTCCTCAGGCAAGTTACAGGTTTTTCTGATGCATGGATTGTTTAAATGAATAAAGAAAGGTGCTAATGAATGTTGTCATAAAGTACTACATGAGAAATATAGGAAGTAATGTTTTATTGTGTTCAACCCAGACGGAAAGTCATTCCAGATAAAGAGCGGAAAGTCTATTGTGGATTATGAACTTCGTAATTTATAAAAATATTTTTTTAATCATCACCATAAAATAATTTTTTTTAAATAATATTGACGATTAACTTTTATAAATAGATATTCACAGTTTGTAATTAAGCAATTTATAAAATTTTTATATCAAATACAGAAGGGTGTAGACTTAGTTAAAAAAGGAACTATATTTTGATCAAAATTTTCGAATATTGAACTCTTTTGCTTTAATCAATCGAAATTATTTATTTTATGAAATTTTCTTTATATTTTAACAAGAAAATAACTTTATAACGTGTTATATCGTGTTGAAAATTTCAAAATATCTTAATTTTAGCTTTTGTTGCAGGTTTATCTATCGAAATTTCCGATAAAACACGAAGTCTACATACAAATGCATAATACACCATCATAATTTGCATGGAAACGTATAATTTTTATATCCATCAATTTGACTAAATCTTTTCTAACAGTTACTTTCATTGGAACAAAAATGAAATGATTTCTGTATATAATAGGTGAGTGTATTTATACCTGCTCATTTTATCACCATACCTATCAAAATGTTTAGGTTATCTACTGACCTTGTAGTAAGTGCAGTTCCTAGAAACTATTATTAAGCCAGCCACTATTTCGTGTATAGACTTTAAAAATAAAAATTTTGCGCCACAATAAAAACGGTCTCGTTTTCTAGTCACATCGGCTTGAATGATTTCTATTTCTATACCAAAAACACATTATAAAAGTTTTTATTGCATTTTGAGCATAAAACATTTTCTTTAAAATACGATAGTTGTGAGAACTATTCGTTTTATTTCTGCTTCGAGAATACCAATATTAATCTATTTTTTATTTTTATCAATTTTTCATTTTCCTCGGAACGTTTTAATAATAATAAAAACACAACAAAAATATTAATTTAAATTATTAAAATAAAGTAAATCGAATAAACGATTGTAAAATAATATTTATCAATTTTCCTAGAAAAATCTCTCTTCTATCAATAAATTATTTTTATANTAGTTGATATTAAACATTTAAAATATACTTTTCTCAATGAATAAAAAGAATAAATGTTTGTAACAAAATCATTAGATTAATTAAAATGAATTTATTAGAAATAAACCTACAAACCAATTCCAAAATATTAAAATTATGCCCGAATAACAACTGTTTCAAAATAGAGAGTAAGCAAAGATAACTCTATTTTTAAGAATATAGAGCTTGATGTAAAGAGGACAAGCCCAGCTTTTACAAACTCTTTCATCTCTAAAACGTTTTATGACTCGAACACAGTTGGAAACGTTAGAGGAAATTGCTTTATTACGTGGGATAGGCACGCTATACTCACTAGGTCATTGTGAAAGGCAATCCTAGCAGTTACCATAATAACTTAGTTCAGACCTAGCCTATATATATATATATTGTCAGACATCTTAATTTTAACTTTACGGCACCAATAAACTTATCGAAGTAATTTTTCCACACGGTCTGAGGTAAACAAAATTAAATTACACAGAATAAACGTAAACACTTTACTTTTATTAAGTTTAAAATTTAGATTTTACAAAGTATATATTTGAAATTTTTATACTCTAAGTTGCATTTATTATATAATAAATTCAAAACTTGTTTAAAACATTGACATTCAATATTTTAAAATTATTTTTAAATAATTGTGCATACTGAAACTCGATCGAGAAACTAGTAGACACGACAAGGTTGAGTGATCAACTCTGCGACCTAAAAGGTTAAACTTTAGTTGGTACTGTTTGTTTTTGCAATTCAAATGACGGAGCAGCTTCGAGTCTTTGGGCGGAACCGGTGACAGACCTACATGTAAAATAGGATTTCGGTGTGGATCCATCCCTTCACTGTCAAAATGCTCATAACTACAATCGTTCATCAAATTAATTCTTGGCATTTTAGATATCCTTAATTGAATATCATTAACTCATTGACATTTATCTATTTCATATCATTCGTGGTTTAAATGCCAAATTGCTTACAATAAAAATCAGATAGTTCTAGTCAATTACTGATTATCTTATGAATAGATCTTTAGTAATTTAAATACAATTCGTTCCGGATAATCAAAGTTAAATTTTTATTATAAAGTGACGTTGAAAATTGCTAATTAATTTTTCTTCTTATTAAACTCTTAATAATCCAAAATCCCAAGTTGCTGGAATTTTCTACGTAAATAAAAATGCATGCAGGCCTATACAGACTTATAACATTTTACTATATGTTTCATTTCTTAAAAATTTAATAAAATTTAGTTACATCAATTGATTTTAGATAAATAATTTTTGTTTGAAAATATAATTTATAAATTAAAAATAACATATCATTACATTTTTGCTATAATTTACAATAGTTTAAATCGATATTAAGGATAAGATTAAATCTATAGGAACAAGAATTGTTTAAAATAACGTTATTTCAACATTTCTAACTTGTTTTGTTTTTATTTTCTGTTTCAGGAAGTCATGAAAAAGTATTTTCTTTACTATTGACCAACCCTTTGATGCGACATATTTGTAAAATGCTGTCAATAAATTGAATTGAATATATAGCACTGTAAAATACATTTTATATTTTGTATTTTAATAAAAAAAAACTTATAAAATATTTTTATTTTAAATATATTAAAATACTATTTTAAGATATTTAATTTAAAATACAACAAGGGTTACTAATACAATTTAAAATAAAATACTTTAAATCCAACAGAAAAAACTTCTGCTAGATTCAGAGCTTTTTGTTTTCAATTAAGAAAATAGAATAATAATATATTCATTTTGATACAATAAATTAATCTTAGTAAAATTTTGATCTGCATAGAAATTCTCTTAGAAGGCTTTTGCACTTTTTTTCTATTAATTTTCTATTATAATATATGGAGAAATGGAGCAACGCTTATAGACCTAGTAACCCATTGTTATAGGAAGATATTAAACGAAGAGAATGTCGGTAAAACGATTTTAAAATAATTATATCTTTAGTAGAAAGAGAAAATTGACAACGTCATTGACAGAAAAATTTTGTAAAGTTGAAGAGAAAAGTGTATTTGCCATCTTCAAGGCGTCATTATCCTAATGGGAACATCTGAACAAAACGTGTGGGGATGAAACTATTTCCGTCGTCCGATTGATTCGTCGAAGGTTAGATAGTAAGGTAACAAAGAACATTGCCTTTGGGGATGTGACCCTGCTGCAAAAGATTACAAAAGCAAGACTAATTAAAGATAGAGTGAGTTCACATGCAAGACTCTCTCCCTTTTTCAAATGTTCTTTTTGCACCATTAAAACAACCGGTGGGACAATTAGGGTGGGATGAAAAGAAGCTCATCCAATAATTTTTGAAAATGTTCGTCTTGTAGAAACTAGTTCCATTCCGTGATCTGCAAAGGCCTCGCGTGTATGACGAAGAAATTATGTTTCTCCATTTAATTTTAAGCGGCTACATTTTCTGAATTATTCGTTTCTCCTCGAGGAAGGAATTTGAATGGTTTGCCTCTGTAATTTGTCACCTTAATTTTACTTAAGTAGTTAACAAATTCGTGCATGTGCTCGGAAGCTAAGTTTTAAAGATAATTAACAAAACTCCATATTTAATTTAAATTCAAAAATTTTAAAGAATTTGACACTTGTTTTAAATAAATCACAAGCTTTTATCTAACTTGAATGAACTTGAAAGTGGAATCTATCAGAAAATGAAACGAAATTCAATTTAAAATCATTTTATATTCGAAATTAACGACATTAAAAGATTTGAATTAATTAAATTAAATATTTTAAGTGGCATTTATTTAGCATTGAAATCGTTAAAATTTACTATAACAGAAAAATTCACTTAATAATAAATTAGGTATATTAAGTTAATTCTCTTGGCACTGCATTATGAAACAAGCTATAAAAGTATTATTTAGAATATTATATTTGTATAAAAGCTTCAACCGATAGCTAAAATAATATTTAAAAAACACACATTCGTTTTACTGTACAGTACAGTACACATAAAGCTGTCTTCAGCATTGTAGCTAATAGTCCTATAACAATCCAAAATTAATAATTACATTTCAACTAATTAAATAAATGCTAAATTTATGTTCAACATATAATAAATAACCATTTAGTAAATGCTTATTCAATTGCTTTATTACCCACTAATTTGTAGATTACTATCTAATTGAGATTTACAATATCTTCTTTTTTTCTAATTTAAATTGGTAACAAAACATTCATTAAGATATACATAATTTATGAACCAATTATTCTAAAAGAATTGCATTTTTTCTAGTGAAAATAATAGCTTATTATTTATGATTATATAACAAGATGAATGGACAATTTTATAATATCAACAGTAATATAATATCAAAACATTTACAGTTTATAAAATTAACTTGATTTTTATTAAAACTAATAGAATATTAAAATTAATTTTAAATTTGTGTAATAGTCTAATCAAATTAAACGAATATTACTTAAATATATAAATTATATATTATAAGCAATAATATTATAAATAGGCTAAATTTTAGCCTGGAAATTATAGCAAAAATAAATAAAATTGTGTAAAAATTATTTGTAAATTTAATATTGGTTATTCTATAGATATTTAGGGACAATAATTTACATAATTTTGTACTTTGCCGCTTTTTAATACTATTTAATATCATATTATTCAATAAATGTAAAGACTACAAATCATAAGATCCTATATTATAGTCATAAAATAATTTTTTTTTAATTTTCATGTGTCCTGTTTAAAGAATAAAATTTTTAATCTAGCTAAAAGCATTTTAAAGTTAGTGACATATGAAAGGTCGAAACCATCATGGTTCGAAAATTTATGGCAGGTGACAACTACAACAATTGTGCATTGTGTGTCATCTCGATTTGACTGAAATATGAGGTTTTCTGTTAAANTTTAGGAAATAAGTCTATTAGAATTCACTAATAGGCCTATAACCTTGACACAATATGTATAAATTTTCAGATGACTGATAACGATGCTTACAATAGCTAATTATTATCCCCCTATTTAACTTTGTATAGTCACAACACGTCATTCTTATCAAACAAGCTTAATGATATAACTACGATTTTTGATTACCATCTTAGATTACTGTCAGAATATGTAAAATTAAACTTGTTTGGAATAAATTAGATTTAATTAGATTAATAGAAGTTGCTTAAAAGTTTTACTTAATTAAATGTATTATTTTCATTAAATTTTAAAAAGTTATACTTAAAAAAACAAGATAGTTACTTTAGTATTAAAAGAATTAAAATTTATTATAATATACAAATTATTGTACAATTAAAATAGCATTGTTGAAAAGATAAGTATAAGAGTTGAAATGTATTACAAATTACAATTGCCTTCAGGGTGCAATTGATTCAACATGCAAAACTGTGATAAATATTTGTTTATTTCCTGACTTGAATATCTGAAATTAGATAATGTTTTGTTGTAGAATATTGTGTCTTAACAAGAACAAAGTAATCGTGGTTAGTTTTACGGTTAGTGTTCAAGTGTAAGATATAGACTCCACCCATCTTAGTCCCGATTGGTGAGTTCTCGAGCAAATCTTTAAGTTCGTGTCATCAGGTCTTTCTTGAATGTTAATAGTTACAATAGAAACAATTGGCTTTTATTTTTACTATCGAATGGTCTTTTTTAAACACATTATTCCCATAAAAGCTATTATATTTTTGGAAGCATTTTCGATCCTTGGATGCTAGCCAAATAAAGAAAAAAGAGAAAAAACCTGCACGGCCCATTCTTGGAATGAATATAACAAAATTTTAAAAGATTAATTTAATGATATATTTTATATAATAGAACTATTAAAATATATACAATTTATAATTTGCAACAAATTCACTGATGTTATCAAATTTAATAATCTTTAATTCGATTCATCCTAAGTTAGAACTGTTTTAAGAGTTCACTTAATCAACAGAATATAAGCTACAAGTTTACTAAACTTTTTAAATATTCAAATTTTTTTGATAAAATTTAAAACAACTAATGTGAGTCTGAATTAGTAAATAAATTTTATTTCTAAGTCAGTGAAACTTTTCAAGCAGTACACAATTAATAAAATGCTGAAAATTAGTTTAGCCCTATTGTAACGAATCAGTCTAAACTTTTCCAATTTATTGTTTTTAATATTTATCTTACTTATTTAAACAAAAATGTTAAAAATATTTAAATTCATTTCTTTATAAGTTAAGTACATTTTTCTTAATAATTTTTTATTTTCTTTTTTCTGGATATTTATACGTTGACTGGACCTGAACAATCTTATACTGTACAGTACAGTACTTATAACAAACAAATGACTGTATAAATTAAAAAATAAGCAAAATTTCTTACCATTTACAACATAAATTGGAAATATTTAAAGTTATTAGACTCCACACAATTAGCTAAAGAAATGTCTAGTTTAATATAACTCCTATTATATTTTAAAATTTACTAATAGTTCCTAATTATTTTCCCTTCATTTATAGTGCCATTTGGTAAATATTTAAAATATAAATATAATAAAGTTTCCATTTGTTTAGGAAATAAGTCTATTAGAATTCACTAATAGGCCTATAACCTTGACACAATATGTATAAATTTTCAGATGACTGATAACGATGCTTACAATAGCTAATTATTATCCCCCTATTTAACTTTGTATAGTCACAACACGTCATTCTTATCAAACAAGCTTAATGATATAACTACGATTTTTGATTACCATCTTAGATTACTGTCAGAATATGTAAAATTAAACTTGTTTGGAATAAATTAGATTTAATTAGATTAATAGAAGTTGCTTAAAAGTTTTACTTAATTAAATGTATTATTTTCATTAAATTTTAAAAAGTTATACTTAAAAAAAAACAAAATAGTTACTTTAGTTTAATGAATATCTTACGATTTACTAAATGATTTTTTAATGCTTTTTTCCTTACAAAGTAAAGGAAAACGATTACAAGTTACATATACATACCTAAAATATAGAAATATACAAGTAGACTTTTCTTTTGTTATCTTGCCATACCTAACCAGAAATTGTTGAATACCTGATGTATTTTCAACCGCCCACTCGACGCCATTCGTCCGTGAAGACACCCCCTGAAGCTAAGTATCGAACACAAGATTGGTGGAAAAAGTTTGCCCCAAGCAAATACCCAAAGTTGATTCCTGTACATAAAAGATTCTAATTAAAATACCTAAAACTATTGATAATAAATAATAAAACATATATTGTAACTACTAGCAAAATAAATAAAAAAATTTTATTAACAACTCTTAAAATAAAATATATTTAAAAGTATCAATTTATGTTAAGTAAAACATTTCTTAAAAGTTAGATTTAACAAACGATATTTTGATAGAATATTAAGTTAATTAGATATAAGTTACATTTAAATTGGATTTTTTTTTTTGGTCAAAAATACTTGAATTAATTTTAAAAATCGGATAAAGCTTGTGAGTTAATTATTTTCGTAAGAGATTAAATTGTTTAGCGTTCAAATTATCATCAAGTTTTAGTAAAATCCGTTAAATAAAGTTTCTTAAATCCACGGCAGAGATGTGGTTTGTCTCATTCTATTGCAAAGTGGGTATAGAATGATAGAAGTGAGAACTTGAACATCTGGCGATGCTCCTACCCTATGTTTATTATTTGTGGTCGTTATGCAAACCAAGCTTAGCAACTTTTGGAATTTATTGTTCAACGTGAAAATAACCAATCCTCTTTTTCCTCAGCGAGACTAACATATGTTAGTGAAGGCAATGAATAATTTATGTTTGTCTTAACGCATCGATTGGATGATATTGCTAACTTTTTAAAATGATAGTGAGCAAAAAAGAAAAAAACCAAAATCTCATTTTTTAAAAGGGATGGTACAAAAATTAATTATCTTTTTTGAACCGTACCGTTTTTAAGTTTGCAAACAGAATGTATTGCAGTTATAAATTGTATTTCAAACGGATCTAGGTCTAGATGTAATAATCTAAAGCTGGTTGGAATTTTTTTTAATCAATTTTATCAAATGTTAAATTTGATTTTTGAAAAATTCGTATAAGTATAAATTATTATTGTAATATATTATACTTTAGTTCATAATAAAATTACTCCTTTGACTATTTACTAATATATTTAGGCTATATTATTCTATTAAATTGGGAAAAGGGTGTCAAAGCAGTTTCATAATTTTTTAAAAACATAAGAGATTGAAACTAATACAAAAATTTTCTTATGAATTAGTTTTGATCTCTGTTTTAAATTATTACTTAATGTTATTGAGACCATTGCACCATAATATGCAATCAGTGAGAACTGTTTTTTTTTTTTTTTAAATCGAAGTGTAAAGATTTACACTTCGATTTAAAAAAAAAAAAAAACAGTTCTCACTTATAACATTGTAATTTAATAATAAAACGTTGACAATATAGGAGTATATAAATACTTTTATCTATGTATTCATCATGCTAATAGCATTCATCTTGAAAATTATTTGATTTTTTTAAACATTTAAACNCACTTCGATTTAAAAAAAAAAACAGTTCTCACTTATAACATTGTAATTTAATAATAAAACGTTGACAATATAGGAGTATATAAATACTTTTATCTATGTATTCATCATGCTAATAGCATTCATCTTGAAAATTATTTGATTTTTTTTAACATTTAAACTTAACCCAAATATGATTTTCATAAATTCGAAAAGTTGTTAAAGAATAAAAACGTGCTAAGAAAGAAAATGTAACAACGTATTCTAAATATTGTGACACAAAAGCATTTTCTCGAAACAACTTTCTAGTAAAAAATTAGACCTTTAAAAATTTTAATCTAAAAAATTTTATTTAAAAAATATTTTGTTGAAATTAACAGTACAAGTATTCCTATCAGTTTTGGTTATTAGCCTTAGGCAAAAGGCGTCTTCTGGACTTGTTTTCATTAATCACATTCTTGTGACATCGCATCCTTTTTCTAACAAACCGAACAAGATGAAGATAAGAAAAGAAGAAAAACTTATCCTATCCATAGATATCAACGTCTAAAAATGATTTTGTGATATGTGATGTTTCAAAAGCAACAAGCTTTAAAGTTAAATATGAAAAAGACCAATTGACTTTATCAAAACCAAGTCCAACGACCTGATGAAGTAAAACAGAAAAATTTGCAACTACTGTCACGATTTACGTAACGGAATTCGATTTAATAATATCATTTAATAATTTTTAACTGCAAAATAAATCATATCCTAATATTTGAGAATGTGAAGAAAGATTATTATTTATAAAATATGTAGGTTAAAATATTTTTTAAATAAATTTGATAAATGTAATAACTATAATAGGTCTGTATTAAGTTAATATTTAAAAAAACGAAAGTTTTATTATTTTATTAATCTAACAAGTAAGTTTAGAATTATTACTACAACGTAACTGTCCTAATTTCAAAATGTTATTTACAGTAGATAGGCCTACTGTGATAATATAAGTTACATTGTATTCCAAACAATAAGAAAATTAAGACATTTCGTGATAATCTTCTCAATGAGTAAACCAATAGTCGCCTATAGTCATTGACTATTGCATATTTAATAACAGTCCAATCTGCTTACCATTACTGAAGGTGGGATACCTGGCAGTCTCTTCTCAGACGATTTCTGAAGCTATAGTCTGTGTAATTATAGAACAGACTGGACAGACGACATTGATAAATGATCCGTCAAGACGTCGCTTTCTGCTTAATTATAATACACTGTTTTTTATCATGTATCCCTTGGACCGTTGATCCTTCTTGTCTTCGAAAGCCTGGGGAAATACCAGTTGTTATTTTAAAGTATGCTATGTCATTTAGTAAACCGAACTTAGTTGACAGCAAAATAATAATTACACTGATATGTGATTTTTGTTTCAAGAAACAACTAATAATCAATTTATTAATTTAATTATTAATCGCTCGCATTTCTTTCATTAAAAAAATGCAAAGTTTAGCCATTAACGTTATATTAAGAATATATCTTGACATTTTAAATTTTTATAGCAGTACGTTATTTTATATAGACCTACAATCTATGTTATTTAGTTGTAAAATCACTTTATCATGAAATAAATGTAAAAATGGCGATTAATTCTTAAACGTTACTAAAGCCAATGAGATATCAACTTCTTTAAACTATTCTTCATTAATATGTATGAACATGTTAGAAGCAACCTACATCCCTTTCATTTGTCCTTTAAAAACGAGATTTGTCCCTCCCACAATCTCCTCCTGTGTCCTTTTCTATTAAACACTTGATTGTTTCATACTTCTTACAATAAGTCAGTTGTTTCCTAGAGTCTTTAATGAAACGATTAATAAGAACAGGTTACGGTGCCTCTTTTCATTTACTTTTTTCCTACCTTAAATTGTAGGAAGTTTCAGCAAATTAACTGTAAAACGGATATATGAATGAAGCTCCTTTTTCACAAAATAAACCAATAGAAAAAATAGCATCGAAACCACAAAGATAATTGAGGAGATTTCACACACATTACATGAAGTAAATTAATTTTCGAACCTAAAATCTTAATGTTAGAAAAAAATATCTGAAAATATTACTTTTCTTTAATAACTTATTACCAATTACAAATAATTAAGTTTCATGTTGTTATAATTTATAGGTTATAAACATTTTATCTCATTGGTTTCTTCTTTATTAAATATATTTTTTACAATCTATTTTATAAACTGTATACTTATGGTGCACATTTTTGCATTTTTTTCATACCTCTAAATATTTTTATTCATTAATATGCCTTTTTGACATTGTAAAGATGCTTAATAAATAGTTTTGCAAGATAAGAAACTAAAAATTTTTACAGCAAATGTTTTAAAATTATCTCTGTAAGATGCCCAATATATATTTATACTCTTAGTAAGATTTATTATTTTAATTGTGTCATTAGGTGATGAAGAATATTTAACATTATACGTAGTAAAATCGAATGTCAGAGCTAAAAAAATTATTATTTTAAAGGATTTTTATGTTAATCAAACATTTTTATTATCGATCACCGTCTATTAAAAGGGGGATTTGCTGTATTAGATGATTTTGAGTGTTTATTCTATATTCCTTCATCCTCAAATTGCTACTGTCATGATAAGTGAAGATGATGAACGATGTTTAGAACTTGGGTAGTAAAAGGTGGAAATTTTCCCTTCGAAGAGAAATGACTAAGTTAATGACCTTGTCCTTTAGTGTAAGGCATAAGGCTGCATCATTGAAAATAGGAGGGTAAATTGAGTACCGAAGTAATTTTAAACTATTTTGTAAATTTGTTCCAATTTACTTCTATCCTATTTAGCTTTTAATTCTATTAATTTCGTTAATCGATTACGATTAAACAGATTTTTATATTTACTTAATACACACAATAATACTCAGTTTACTCATCTATCTTGCAACAATTTTTGAAACCGAATTAGTCGGATCTGATACTTTTCCGAGATTAAATAACTGTTTGAAGGAACTGTAATAGGGCTTATTTGCTTAAAAGTAATAACTTAAGTCAGAATTCGATAATAATCTATTTAAAATCTAATTTAGAACAATTACATTTAGTTAAATTCGAAACAATCTGGAAACACTTGTAGCTGATGATGACATTTTTCTACTGTTCTCTTAAATTAATGTTTCTGTTGGTTTCTTCTAAATCTTATTTTCTAGAAGCAGGATCTTTTTTGTTTTGGTCATTATAAGACAGGTTAACGTAACGGACAAAATTTTGAACTGAAGAGTTCGAAAAGTTTTGTGTTGCGTGTACAAAAGGGGCGGAATCTAAACGTCAATCAATAAAGACAAGTAGGTTTCTAAATGATATTTTTTCGTTTGTTAGCACGAATAAAGTGTTAGTTACTTACTACACATACTTCGCTTCTGATCAGAAATCAAAATTGACAAATTTCTAACCAGTTTAATAACATTAAACTCATGTAAATGACAGACAAGATCCGTAACATCAGTCATCTTTGATTAATTTATAACTAATGCTATAAATCGATCGGAAATTTTGTAGATGAAATAATAAAATGTTATTTACTTACAGTATACAATGCTAGTCTAGACACACAAAAATAAATAATCATAAAATTATTGAGCCACAAAAAAGTATACATTTATATACGTAAACAGATATAAATAACTTATTTTCATTATAACTGCGTACAGTACATTAATTTGCTAAAAGGCTTATTTTAATTTTAAAATAAGTCTTTCGCAATTTTCCATTGACAATGCAGAACAAATTTAGTTATATAAATTCAAGAACATGCTTATTATTATTAGTAGGCTATAGAAATTTCTCGTAAACAAGTCTTGATTTAGTTATGCAAGTAATGATTGCTAAACAGAATATTTATTGTTAAATATTAAAATGATACTGAAATTATATAAAAATTGTATCTTTTTAATTGAGTAATGTTCAGAAAATAACATTTTTTTTATTTTTATTATAAAATTTTAAAATAAATTTAACAGTAAAATGTTTTTACAAATTAATTATAAAAAGTTACAAATATCATAATTCTAGAAACTTAATCAATATGACACGTAAGGCTATGTAAAGCGCTCATTAATTTTCTTCAATACATTTTTAAATAATAAAAAAGATCTATTGAGATTAAGATGTAAATTGGCATTTATTTTAATCTAATTAATAAAGTTAATGATTTCATTATAGATTAAAAATGATTTATGAACATATTTGTTATTTTTAATAAGCTATCTTTCTATTTACAATATTTACAAAACCTTTTTTTTAGTAGGCCTACTATACCCATTATCAATCCATTACAATATTCTAATTATATATTTAAAATAATAAGAAAATAACAAATTGTAAAAAATTACACAAATTATTAATTTTTCTCAATTTTTTAACGTTAAAAATTTTAAATCTGACGTCTTTCGTAGCGGAAAAAAACCTTGAAACAAGTTACAATAAAAGAAAAATATATTAACTTATGCTAATTTTATTCTGAATTTTATCGACTTAACGGACTTTTAAATCATAGTTAGAATAATAGAAAATATGTATATATGCACATCTGTATTTAATCTGCGAGAAATCAGATGATCGAAAGTTATCTACAAGAACTTAGTTATGTCATTAAATCTTATTACGGTTATAAAGCAAAGTAATTTATAGTTTATGAACGAGTGCATGTATCTTAAACTCTCACAGGAAAGTGCGTGATAACTATCACGAATCTTCAACAGGGTGAAATCAATTGTATGGTAATACCGACGGTCGTAACTTTTACTGATGACGGATGTGACATCATAACTTTCCCCGAGGCTGCAGTAAAAAGAGGTAGTTGGTTAGTGGGTCTTCGCTTGTCTGGACAACATTATACGATAATACCTTGTCTCTGTTATGATCTACTTCCTGAATTTAAAAAGTTGCCATTGCGTAATGCGAACGATCTCTAGAACCTACTTATAATCATCTTAAAAAAATCAAACAAATTATTCTCGTAAAGGAAAACTAATTAATATAAATTTATTTAGGTATATAACACGTTTAAAGTAGGTTAAAGGGAAGAAATATTAAGAATTTCTTCGTAATTAATCGCGTTATTCAATTATTGGTATGATTCAATCATCTTTTATTCTGCTCTTATGAGATTTTTATGGATTTTTCCGAACAGAATAACATTTTTGTTGTTGTTGTTTTATTACTAAAAACATATTTTAATTATTATAAAAATTAATAATTGATTCAACACAGTATTGTTCGAGGCATCATATAGAAGATCCTATATAAAATGACTTATTTCTAGTAAAGAGATCGTTTAAAATCAATTTTTCAATAAATATTAATTAATAAAACACTTAAAATTTGATAGAATTTTAAGTATTAAAGTNATTAAACTCATACAATACATTACTTACAGTGATATCATAAGCATGTTAAGTAACCAAAATTATTTCTATTCATATAAGTAAAAAATTATGTTTATTATTTGTAAATACTGAAAGAATTATTTGGCTTATAGTTTATCTATTTACTGGAATATAATTTAATTAGCCTAATTTTTGTATTTTTTTGTAACAAAAGAATTTTTTCGTTAATTTCTATAACAAATTGATAATTTATACATAAATGTTTAACTAAAACAAAGTTTTTAGCTTTGTATAGACATTGTAGAGCCATATAACTTCGGAAGAAAATTTGTTTATATCACAATTGATTACAATTGATATTTTAAAAGAAAAACTTAACTCCACATTCAACAGTTTCTTTGATGTTAAAGCATAATCTTAACATTACGAAGATATATACACAGGAATTAAAGTAAAAACAAACATAATCGAAGTATTCTTCATCAAATTTACAAAATTTACATATTTTATGTAATTAAACGGTTGATTTAAAAAATAAATACATATAAGAATTAATTGGTCTACTAAAAAGTTATATCTTGCCTACTTTAATTAAATAAAATGTATTTTCTAGTCAGCATAAAACTAAATATTTGATTCAAGCTTATATGACAAACAAAATTTTAATTTTTATACAGAATAAATAAATAAATCACTTTTAATACAAAAAAAAAGTAATTCAAACTTATTTTTAAAATGTATATAAATGGAGACAATTAACCGAATTATTATATTATATAGGCATATCTAATCTTAAAATTAATTGAAATAATACATTTTTTAAATTGACTATTACAAAATTATAAACTTGACATACCATTTTAATACATAAAATACATTTAGTTCGCGAAATTTATTTTAAACACATTAAATTTTTTTATGAATCTAATTATCTTCAAAAAAATAATTTAGAAAATTACATTATTTTTTTTTTAATATTGAAGTTACCTGCAATTTATAACGTGTAAAAACGAACAACGATATCCAACAAATGTTATTTTGTTTGATTAGATTAAAAAATAAATAAATTATAAAAAGTAATAATTTATTGAATATCCAAAAAGAAACGAAATAATTTTGTTTGAAAATTCTATTTTACTTCTCCCAAGATAATATTTGATACATAAATCTTTCAACTGATTCGTCGTCACGCAAAACCATATCCGGTTTTATCACGTCAGTAGTGAAACTTCAGACTACTCATACATGTAAAAACAATCCTAATGGTTTATTAAACAATAGTCGGCTTATATATGCTCTATGGTTTAGGTGGAGTCTTATCGATATATCTACTGACAACTCATCAACGACATCCTTCTTAGCAAGTTACGTCACTTCCTTTCGTTTACCGATTCAATCAGGTGTTAATTTAATGCGTTTAGATAATCCTTTAGTATCCTGTTATTTAATATAGACCTATCCTATTTATAACTTATAAATTGTCTAGATAGAGAAAACGGTTTGATAAATGAATGCCTTCGTATGAACGATGTATAAAGTTATAATAAATAAAATAAATACAAAGAATAGATTTTTAAAGCATTTTAAAATAAAAATAATTACATTTATTCTGTATATTTCTTAAAATTATTACTTAATAATTTTAAAATCGCTTGTTACTATAAGAATTTTCAGTTGAAAAATTATAAATATTTTTAATAGAATTACCTATTTTTTATATTAGTTCTACATTTTTATAATTAAAGAGACATATAAAATTTTTTTTCTGTTTAGAATCTTTTTATAATTTTATAATAAAAAATAATAAAAATGAATTTGTTTAATAATTGTTTTAATCATAAATTACTTAATAATAATAAGTTTTATCAATTTATATAACAATAAATTTTTTTTATTAAATTTAATATTTTACGAAATAAAAAATTAAATTAGTTATTATTATTATAACAAATAATAAGTTATAAAGCAATCATTTTTATTCCTTAAAATCATTACTGTGCTTTACAAAAGTCAGATTGATCTACATGTACGAAAGTAGCGACACCTTGTGACAAAGTCGGGAACCCGGTTTTGTTTGTTATAAATTAAACGGAAATCAATCTAAACAATATGTTTTTATATAAATTACATTAAACAATGATTCGATACTATTAAATATTTTATTTTATTAAAATTAAATTTGTATTTTATTAATACATTTAAAACATTAAATTATATTTAATTTAAAATATTTACAATAAAATTTTGCTTTATATTGTTAAATTATTATTATTACTATTTTTATTTTACTAAGGTTTAATTTTTATTACAATATTTAGAATTTTTGTTTAAAAGTTTCTTTTTTAAAATGTTTATAAGCTATAGCCTAATGTTTCTATCAGATCTTTTTATTAATAATATTAATTAAAATTAATAAAATAAAAGAATTCAACAACATATAAATAATAGGAAAATATAATGTATGTATTTAATCTTCACATAATCCTTAAAGAACTTTATATGCCTTATTTATCAAAATTTTATTTTCGTAATTAATAATTTTTATATTTATATATTTAAAAAGTCGTTTAGATTAAATATTTTTACTCTTTTTAATTTAGAAATTTATTAATAAAATCGAAAATTTCTTAAGCACATTAATTTTTACTTCTCATTAAATTAAATAATTTAAATAAAAATTTACTACAAAATATTTTAAAACACATCAGATAACTTTATTTTAAATTTAACGAGATTAGACCAGTTTAAAAGCATATTTTTCAACAAAAAATATGCTTTTAAATGTTTACATTGTTTGTTAAAAATGTGCTCTAAAGTTGTGTAATGTCGTTAAAGCAAGATAAAACCACTTTTAAATGATTAGATATGAAACTAATAAAGAATTAAACTCATAGAATACATTACTTACAGTGATATTAATTATACTAAAAATAGCTATATAAAATTAGTTTATTACTTAAAAATTCATTTTGATACAAATGAAGTGAAAATATTTTTATATTATTCGTTTTATACGAAGAATATAAAAAATTGTAACTTAAAATATATGATTTCATATTAGAAAAAGAATAAATATTGAAACAATTTGGAAAAAAAATAAACATTCCTTGTTCTCTAAATAATAAAAATTAAAAGGTAATAGAAATTCAGATAACAAATATTATCTTTTTATGTAATTATTTTAAAATTCTTATTTAAATTAAAAATTAGAAACAAAATTATTTTGTAAATTTGATATTTAATTCAAAGAATAAAAAATTTAAAATGATTAACTTACTCCATTTTGGTCTGTTCTTTCAGAGAAACATTTTCCTGGTTGTTCAATACCTTGAAGTTACTATCTAGAAAGGAATTTTGTCTAAATTAGAAAATATCAGTAGTTTCGTCATTTACAGTCTATTAATATTCGTCATTTGTAAGTTATTACATTGATAAGAATTTGAATACTTCGTAGTCTATATTTCCTCAATGAAGCTTCAGAATTATCAAATTTACAGCTTCAAAAGTCAATAACTTTTTACTTTTTCTTTCTTTCTTCCCCAACTCTTCCCAACTGATCTTAGAAAGATAACTGAGCTTGAAAAAAGAAAGAGAAACACTCAGAAATCTAAATTTTACGTATTTAAGCACACATGTTTTTTTTTAATTTTAGGTATGAATTAATTTAAATATATTATATTCAGATTAATTAGCTAGAAACCCCAAATAACAGAGGTCTAGAAATTCTAAATAACACAGCATCTAACCTTTCTTCGTCACCAGCTATACTACTTCTATATTAAAAAGTAAATAATAAGTTAAATTTAAGACATTATAATACCGAAAAACGTCGATAAGGGTAGAAATTTATGACCATAATTAGAATGCCTAATACAACTAATTAAATTAGTCATTTAAAATATATCTAAGTTTAAAATCTATTAGATTATTTACAAATTGAAAATTTCTGAACATTTTTTTATTTTTAAAGAACTTTATTTTAAGCTTATAAACTTCCAATTTTGAAACAGAATTTAAAATAATCAATATAATTATACTTTATAAAAATATGTTCATATAATATTAATATTTATCAGTATTTTACAAATTATACAATAGTTTACTAATAAACTTTTTAATTAAATATATTTTCTTTATAAATTTAGACATGTGTATTATGTTACTTTAGGAAATAATCATTTATTAAAAGAAATAAATATTTGTGTGGCCCTTGTTATAATCATATTCCTGATTTATTTTATAAGGTTTGTACTATACATTCACTATAAGTATAAATTACATGATAAATTTTTCGTTATGTTAAATGTATTTAAAATGCGTGGATATACCGTGTTACTGCATCCGATAAAAGCAGTAAACGATATCTTTCGATTTAAAATCGTTTTGATATATTTAAATATCTTATAATGAATAAAAATTAAAATCGAATGTATAAGTTACAACAATATAAACATCTATTGTGTTAAGACACAAAAACAAAAATATTTGTATGAGTTAATTCTATTGGAAACCATGTTCTCTATCTCTACCAATGTGATAGTACTATTGGTCAATGTATATTATGACTCTGTCCAATTATATATTGTTGTCGAACATGTAGAATATCATTAAATTCACCAATTTTGACGATTCGTTTGCGTGTCCGTGATATGAAGAAACAACAATTAAATCCTGCCAATACCATTAATAACATTTCCGCTTTCGGCTTATGCTATTAAACTAATGATTAAATTACAATTTTTCAGCTTGAAAACAAACGAAAAATCCCGAAAAAATTAGAAAATATAGACTGTAAATGCATAAATAGTATTAATGATATTTCAGCATGCAATAACATCTTCAAGATTTAACTTTAATCAGTAGAAATTACTAAGACAAGCATTTATCGCGTGATTCTATTGTTTATCAAAATAAAATAAGAAACGAAATTTTGAAAATATATGGAAGAAAGTGATTATTTTAAAAATTTTTAAAAGCTACTTATTCATACGTATTTTCATATTACATTATATTTTATAAAATCCAAGATAATATTTGATACATAAATCTTTCAACTGATTCGTCGTCACGCAAAACCATATCCGGTTTTATCACGTCAGTAGTGAAACTTCAGACTACTCATACATGTAAAAACAATCCTAATGGTTTATTAAACAATAGTCGGCTTATATATGCTCTATGGTTTAGGTGGAGTCTTATCGATATATCTACTGACAACTCATCAACGACATCCTTCTTAGCAAGTTACGTCACTTCCTTTCGTTTACCGATTCAATCAGGTGTTAATTTAATGCGTTTAGATAATCCTTTAGTATCCTGTTATTTAATATAGACCTATCCTATTTATAACTTATAAATTGTCTAGATAGAGAAAACGGTTTGATAAATGAATGCCTTCGTATGAACGATGTATAAAGTTATAATAAATAAAATAAATACAAAGAATAGATTTTTAAAGCATTTTAAAATAAAAATAATTACATTTATTCTGTATATTTCTTAAAATTATTACTTAATAATTTTAAAATCGCTTGTTACTATAAGAATTTTCAGTTGAAAAATTATAAATATTTTTAATAGAATTACCTATTTTTTATATTAGTTCTACATTTTTATAATTAAAGAGACATATAAAATTTTTTTTCTGTTTAGAATCTTTTTATAATTTTATAATAAAAAATAATAAAAATGAATTTGTTTAATAATTGTTTTAATCATAAATTACTTAATAATAATAAGTTTTATCAATTTATATAACAATAAATTTTTTTTATTAAATTTAATATTTTACGAAATAAAAAATTAAATTAGTTATTATTATTATAACAAATAATAAGTTATAAAGCAATCATTTTTATTCCTTAAAATCATTACTGTGCTTTACAAAAGTCAGATTGATCTACATGTACGAAAGTAGCGACACCTTGTGACAAAGTCGGGAACCCGGTTTTGTTTGTTATAAATTAAACGGAAATCAATCTAAACAATATGTTTTTATATAAATTACATTAAACAATGATTCGATACTATTAAATATTTTATTTTATTAAAATTAAATTTGTATTTTATTAATACATTTAAAACATTAAATTATATTTAATTTAAAATATTTACAATAAAATTTTGCTTTATATTGTTAAATTATTATTATTACTATTTTTATTTTACTAAGGTTTAATTTTTATTACAATATTTAGAATTTTTGTTTAAAAGTTTCTTTTTTAAAATGTTTATAAGCTATAGCCTAATGTTTCTATCAGATCTTTTTATTAATAATATTAATTAAAATTAATAAAATAAAAGAATTCAACAACATATAAATAATAGGAAAATATAATGTATGTATTTAATCTTCACATAATCCTTAAAGAACTTTATATGCCTTATTTATCAAAATTTTATTTTCGTAATTAATAATTTTTATATTTATATATTTAAAAAGTCGTTTAGATTAAATATTTTTACTCTTTTTAATTTAGAAATTTATTAATAAAATCGAAAATTTCTTAAGCACATTAATTTTTACTTCTCATTAAATTAAATAATTTAAATAAAAATTTACTACAAAATATTTTAAAACACATCAGATAACTTTATTTTAAATTTAACGAGATTAGACCAGTTTAAAAGCATATTTTTCAACAAAAAATATGCTTTTAAATGTTTACATTGNATGATATAGTGTGTTTTTAATCTTGGTACAGAAGGAAAAATAAATATTTACAGTACATAAATAAGGATTATAAGTAAATCTACAAAATTTTAGTGCGCTACACACACTGCATAGTGCATTAGTATTCTATTTATAAATTTGGTTAAATGTACAGTACTGTACAGTACAAAGAAATTGTGTATTTTATACATATTTAATTTTGTTAAGTTAACTAAAAATTTTTTATAATTATTACTACTTTTATTCAGGAAAATCACAGCTCAGCTAGTCAAAATTGTACACATAATGTACTGTACTGTACAATACAGTACAGTACAGACCGATAATAATTCTGTTATTTTATTTAAAAGATGATAAATAGTAGTATAATACATGAGGTATGCCCGCATCAATAATATTGCTTTGATAAACAGTTAATATAAGTATTATTAGTTAAATTAATATCATTTACACTACAACATTAAAAATTTTAAGCTAAGACTTGATAGATTTGATATAAATGAAAATTTTAGTGACTAATTATTATTGAAAATATAATGTTTAATTTTGCCTTAATAAATCTTAACATTAAAACAAATCCGACAATAAGTTAACTCTGTTACTTTTTAGACGTAATTTAACATTTTCCACTGTATTTGAAAATATACAGTGGATATATTGTGAAGTTCATTTCAAGCTTGATTTTAAGTTATTTTGAAAGTAAAAGTTGACATTTATTTTAATTTTGTTTTTTAATTAATTAATTTAAAATCAGTTTAGTTATTTTTATATTTAGCATAAATTTTATAAGTAAAAGATTACATAAATCAATTCTGTTTTTGATTTTTATGATTGGTGAAAAATTCTATTAACTGATTAATGATTGTAACCTTTCCATTTTAAATTTAATTTGGACTTTAAATCAATTAAAATTACTGAGTTTTATGATAAATGTCTCTTTAAAAAACAACTTTTTTATTCGAAAGTTATTTATGGACGAGAATAAAATTATAAGCTATGATAGGTTCAGATTTGTCTATCTTAAACTGATATTTATTGCTTGGATAATATTTTATTGAACACACATTTTCTTTATTTGAATACTCTCAATAACTTTAAGATGTGTTACAATATATAGACTATGTATAAATCTATACAAAAGTTATTTTAAAAAAATATGATTCACACTTAAAAACATACAGTAGTCTATAGATTTTCAATATGAATTCATTTATAAAAGTATTTTTTTGTGTAGTAGTTTAATATTCTTAGTGAATTTTATTACATATTTGATATATTTTTAGGTTTGTCTTGCTTTAATCTGTTAGGCCAAAAACAACAAGAAGCTTCGTTTTCATTTCCATGTCGACATTTGTATAAATGAACTCGGGAAATAGCATCCATCAGTCAATTTACCAAACGTACAGAAATCCATTTGGAAATGATATGTTGCTTTAGGTGGCTGATGGAAATGACGTAATCGATTTTTCCTTTCTTTCGCATCTAAACAGATTTTAATTTAACATTTTCAACGAAGGCTGTTTAAGAAAATTTCCATTTACTTTAGTTTTTTTAACTTTTGAATTTGTTTCAATCTAAGTTTAAGAAATTTTTGTGATCAGTTTATCTCTTACATGCTAATTTCTTTAAAAAGAATTACAGAAATATATACATCTTTTTTGAAGTTGTTTTGTTCCTATTAATGATTTATTAATTAAACGTACTGTAGTGTACTATACATTAATAAAGTAATATAAATTTTGAATTAAAACACTAATTTACTTAAAAATATTTACATCTATTATATATTTTAAAATCTACTTTCGGTGTATTTATTAGGAATAATTTAAAAGCTCAAATTTTAAAANCAGATAACTTTATTTTAAATTTAACGAGATTAGACCAGTTTAAAAGCATATTTTTCAACAAAAAATATGCTTTTAAATGTTTACATTGTTTGTTAAAAATGTGCTTTAAAGTTGTGTAATGTCGTTAAAGCAAGATAAAACCGCTTTTAAACGATTAGATATGAAACTAATAAAGAATTAAACTCATACAATACATTACTTACAGTGATATCAATTGAACTAAAAATAGCTTGTATAAAATTAGTTTATTACTTAAAAATTCATTTTAATACAAATGAAGTGAAAATATTTTTATATTACTCGTTTTATACGAAGAATATAAAAAATTGTAACTTAAAATATATGATTTCATATTAGAAAAAGAATAAATATTGAAACAATTTGGAAAAAAAATAAACATTCCTTGTTCTCTAAATAATAAAAATTAAAAGGTAATAGAAATTCAGATAACAAATATTATCTTTTTATGTAATTATTTTAAAATTCTTATTTAAATTAAAAATTAGAAACAAAATTATTTTGTAAATTTGATATTTAATTCAAAGAATAAAAAATTTAAAATGATTAACTTACTCCATTTTGGTCTGTTCTTTCAGAGAAACATTTTCCTGGTTGTTCAATACCTTGAAGTTACTATCTAGAAAGGAATTTTGTCTAAATTAGAAAATATCAGTAGTTTCGTCATTTACAGTCTATTAATATTCGTCATTTGTAAGTTATTACATTGATAAGAATTTGAATACTTCGTAGTCTATATTTCCTCAATGAAGCTTCAGAATTATCAAATTTACAGCTTCAAAAGTCAATAACTTTTTACTTTTTCTTTCTTTCTTCCCCAACTCTTCCCAACTGATCTTAGAAAGATAACTGAGCTTGAAAAAAGAAAGAGAAACACTCAGAAATCTAAATTTTACGTATTTAAGCACACATGTTTTTTTTTAATTTTAGGTATGAATTAATTTAAATATATTATATTCAGATTAATTAGCTAGAAACCCCAAATAACAGAGGTCTAGAAATTCTAAATAACACAGCATCTAACCTTTCTTCGTCACCAGCTATACTACTTCTATATTAAAAAGTAAATAATAAGTTAAATTTAAGACATTATAATACCGAAAAACGTCGATAAGGGTAGAAATTTATGACCATAATTAGAATGCCTAATACAACTAATTAAATTAGTCATTTAAAATATATCTAAGTTTAAAATCTATTAGATTATTTACAAATTGAAAATTTCTGAACATTTTTTTATTTTTAAAGAACTTTATTTNAATGATTTATTAATTAAACGTACTGTAGTGTACTATACATTAATAAAGTAATATAAATTTTGAATTAAAACACTAATTTACTTAAAAATATTTACATCTATTATATATTTTAAAATCTACTTTCGGTGTATTTATTAGGAATAATTTAAAAGCTCAAATTTTAAAATATTTTATTTTCATTTATAATATATTTAATGACTTATTTATAGTTTCTACACTGTCTCTAAAAATAAAAGTGATTTTTTTAATATAATCTTCTATATTGAACTTTAATAGAAAAGCTAATTTTCTGCATTACGAACGAAGAATGTTAATGATTTAGGTATACACCCTTCAATAAACCCAAATTCTCCTTCATCATCTTTGTAATTTTCATATTAATATTATTGATGAAAAATATTATAATAATTTTTGGTTGATCTGATCTGTTTTATTGACATTTGACCCGGATCTAAGCAATTTTTGGAGGTTGGGAAATTATGGGAACACACCATAATTTTCTAATGGTATATCTTATTATATGTTACTCAAAGATTAAGTCTAGAGATGCATTTTTAAATGTGACTGGGTGTAACTGTTTCATTGATAGAACTTTACAGGTATAATAATTTTTTCCTGTCAAGACAACAATTAAGAGTATATCTAAACTATACCATTCAATTTTGATAAATTACGAGGGGTTTTTCTGTGATTAAAAACACATCACATTATTTACACTAAAATAATTTATAAATGTAGTCTAACTAAATTAATACTTAACTTAAAATGATTAGAGGCTCAAGATTGAATATTTACATTTTCTTTAGCAGTGCCTAAATTCTCAAGCTTTTAAGCTTGAGAATTTAGGCACTGCTAAAAAAAATGTAAATATTCAATCTTGAGCCCCTAATCATCTTCATACTCATTGTGTTAGATATTTATATAATTTAGACATTCTTTATATTAATTAGCAATTAAAATTGAATTACAATGCATTTTTGTTGTAATTTTTATGTAATAAGAAAACTATCCTAATAACTAAACCAATAATAGTGTTTTTTCATTTTTATTTTATATATTAAATAAGTACTGTACAGTACATTACAGTACATTAAACAATATTTACATCTATAAGTTTTCAGAATATAAATATTACAGTTTACATCTAAATATTTGTCTAAGGAGATAAATTTAAATCTAATTCATTCATTATCTCTTTACCTAAATCAATTAATTAGACTTTAAGGGAGTTTATAAGTTAAATCTACAATATAAACNATATAATATTATAGCTTTAGGACTTTTTTCGTGTGATGATCAATGGTTGCTTATTTTTCTCTTGTTTTCTAAATGCTATTTTCAGGAAAACTGGTACTGTCCTTCTAAGAAAGTCGTTAATGTTGCAAGAGGCTGGGTCATTTTGCCGGATCTCAAACATTAAGCTTCAACGCGGGAATAGAAACAGTTCGTTGCCATGGTGATGTCAAATACTCAGCGAATGTTTTTAAAAACTTCTAACATTCAGCACAGAAAAACATGCTACTTGAATAACGAATAGTTCACATATAAAATGCTATAAGAACTACTATAGTGTATGAGGTCTATTGTCTAGCCACGTAGCTTGAGTTTACATGCAAAAACTATATTTGAATTTAAAAAATCTTTATCGTTTTTTTGCAAAGCATTTTCTGATGTTCCAAAAATACTAGTCCATATTTACATCGAAAAATAGTTTTAAAGAATACCTGATAACTCATGATATATAAAAACACATAAAAGTAAACGCACTGTACTGTACAGTACAGTACAACTGAATTTAAAGATAAACGCTATAGGCAAAGTAAGCTGAAATTTTTCTCTTTTATATTAAATTATTTTTTATTTAATAACAAAATACATTGTGTAAACTTACTAAAAATAATATAATCCAAAATAAGAAAGGAAAATCAAGTAGATTTTAGAAGAGGGAACAGAATTTAATGTTCTTTTAATTAATTAAATATTTAATTGAGCGAGGTTTAATTTATACTTACTTTTATTTAAAGTTAGATGTATTTTAACTACATAAATATAAATTGAGTAATTAATTAAAAGCTGTTAAGAATTTTTATAAAATAAGTGCTAAATACTTTTTCAAGTAATGCTTTTTATATATAAATATTTAATTAACAAATTTTAAAGTATAAATTTTAATATCCAATTATATCAGTATTTAAATCATCAACGAAAAAATCTAATAAATTAATCTGTATATATTTAAAGATAATGTTATTAATTAAATCATTTAAGTACTGTACTTTTGAGACAATACTTGTATGATATTCAAGCAAAGTATAACTCTACGGTCTCTACCCTTAAAGAAATATAGATAACTTTATATTTATTTATTTTTTTCTATTTTATTTCAAACCTGTCATGATATAGTGTGTTTTTAATCTTGGTACAGAAGGAAAAATAAATATTTACAGTACATAAATAAGGATTATAAGTAAATCTACAAAATTTTAGTGCGCTACACACACTGCATAGTGCATTAGTATTCTATTTATAAATTTGGTTAAATGTACAGTACTGTACAGTACAAAGAAATTGTGTATTTTATACATATTTAATTTTGTTAAGTTAACTAAAAATTTTTTATAATTATTACTACTTTTATTCAGGAAAATCACAGCTCAGCTAGTCAAAATTGTACACATAATGTACTGTACTGTACAATACAGTACAGTACAGACCGATAATAATTCTGTTATTTTATTTAAAAGATGATAAATAGTAGTATAATACATGAGGTATGCCCGCATCAATAATATTGCTTTGATAAACAGTTAATATAAGTATTATTAGTTAAATTAATATCATTTACACTACAACATTAAAAATTTTAAGACAAGACTTGATAGATTTGATATAAATGAAAATTTTAGTGACTAATTATTATTGAAAATATAATGTTTAATTTTGCCTTAATAAATCTTAACATTAAAACAAATCCGACAATAAGTTAACTCTGTTACTTTTTAGACGTAATTTAACATTTTCCACTGTATTTGAAAATATACAGTGGATATATTGTGAAGTTCATTTCAAGCTTGATTTTAAGTTATTTTGAAAGTAAAAGTTGACATTTATTTTAATTTTGTTTTTTAATTAATTAATTTAAAATCAGTTTAGTTATTTTTATATTTAGCATAAATTTTATAAGTAAAAGATTACATAAATCAATTCTGTTTTTGATTTTTATGATTGGTGAAAAATTCTATTAACTGATTAATGATTGTAACCTTTCCATTTTAAATTTAATTTGGACTTTAAATCAATTAAAATTACTGAGTTTTATGATAAATGTCTCTTTAAAAAACAACTTTTTTATTCGAAAGTTATTTATGGACGAGAATAAAATTATAAGCTATGATAGGTTCAGATTTGTCTATCTTAAACTGATATTTATTGCTTGGATAATATTTTATTGAACACACATTTTCTTTATTTGAATACTCTCAATAACTTTAAGATGTGTTACAATATATAGACTATGTATAAATCTATACAAAAGTTATTTTAAAAAAATATGATTCACACTTAAAAACATACAGTAGTCTATAGATTTTCAATATGAATTCATTTATAAAAGTATTTTTTTGTGTAGTAGTTTAATATTCTTAGTGAATTTTATTACATATTTGATATATTTTTAGGTTTGTCTTGCTTTAATCTGTTAGGCCAAAAACAACAAGAAGCTTCGTTTTCATTTCCATGTCGACATTTGTATAAATGAACTCGGGAAATAGCATCCATCAGTCAATTTACCAAACGTACAGAAATCCATTTGGAAATGATATGTTGCTTTAGGTGGCTGATGGAAATGACGTAATCGATTTTTCCTTTCTTTCGCATCTAAACAGATTTTAATTTAACATTTTCAACGAAGGCTGTTTAAGAAAATTTCCATTTACTTTAGTTTTTTTAACTTTTGAATTTGTTTCAATCTAAGTTTAAGAAATTTTTGTGATCAGTTTATCTCTTACATGCTAATTTCTTTAAAAAGAATTACAGAAATATATACATCTTTTTTGAAGTTGTTTTGTTCCTATTAATGATTTATTAATTAAACGTACTGTAGTGTACTATACATTAATAAAGTAATATAAATTTTGAATTAAAACACTAATTTACTTAAAAATATTTACATCTATTATATATTTTAAAATCTACTTTCGGTGTATTTATTAGGAATAATTTAAAAGCTCAAATTTTAAAATATTTTATTTTCATTTATAATATATTTAATGACTTATTTATAGTTTCTACACTGTCTCTAAAAATAAAAGTGATTTTTTTAATATAATCTTCTATATTGAACTTTAATAGAAAAGCTAATTTTCTGCATTACGAACGAAGAATGTTAATGATTTAGGTATACACCCTTCAATAAACCCAAATTCTCCTTCATCATCTTTGTAATTTTCATATTAATATTATTGATGAAAAATATTATAATAATTTTTGGTTGATCTGATCTGTTTTATTGACATTTGACCCGGATCTAAGCAATTTTTGGAGGTTGGGAAATTATGGGAACACACCATAATTTTCTAATGGTATATCTTATTATATGTTACTCAAAGATTAAGTCTAGAGATGCATTTTTAAATGTGACTGGGTGTAACTGTTTCATTGATAGAACTTTACAGGTATAATAATTTTTTCCTGTCAAGACAACAATTAAGAGTATATCTAAACTATACCATTCAATTTTGATAAATTACGAGGGGTTTTTCTGTGATTAAAAACACATCACATTATTTACACTAAAATAATTTATAAATGTAGTCTAACTAAATTAATACTTAACTTAAAATGATTAGAGGCTCAAGATTGAATATTTACATTTTCTTTAGCAGTGCCTAAATTCTCAAGCTTTTAAGCTTGAGAATTTAGGCACTGCTAAAAAAAATGTAAATATTCAATCTTGAGCCCCTAATCATCTTCATACTCATTGTGTTAGATATTTATATAATTTAGACATTCTTTATATTAATTAGCAATTAAAATTGAATTACAATGCATTTTTGTTGTAATTTTTATGTAATAAGAAAACTATCCTAATAACTAAACCAATAATAGTGTTTTTTCATTTTTATTTTATATATTAAATAAGTACTGTACAGTACATTACAGTACATTAAACAATATTTACATCTATAAGTTTTCAGAATATAAATATTACAGTTTACATCTAAATATTTGTCTAAGGAGATAAATTTAAATCTAATTCATTCATTATCTCTTTACCTAAATCAATTAATTAGACTTTAAGGGAGTTTATAAGTTAAATCTACAATATAAACTTAAGTTTTAGATTTTCGTTTAAGTACTAAAATTAAAGAAAATCATATAGAGTTTTTTAAAGTATTGTTACTTTGTATAATGTGTAACATTGTATAAGAATATCTTATCTCCAGAATATACAATGTATCTTCTTAAGATACGCCATTTGAACCTGCAACCAATTAACTTAGACGACGCCTTACTTCGTATAACTTAGAAATTTAAACCAGGCTAGAATTTGCTATATTATCTATTAACGCGGCAGTATTAAAATATCTTAGAAATATTTTTAATAAATATGACAGAATGAATAATGTGTTTTGATTTATTTATACGTAGAATTATTCATTAGGCGTAACTAGTAAAAATTATACAGCCTTATAACTATTGTATAGAAGATTGAAGATCGTTAATTAAAGTTGCCCTCCCGCTAAATTCTTACGTTGATAAATGTCCGGAAAGCAACTCATTAACGAAAGCCGGTTGAGCGGCGAAACATGATACGACGTGACATTCACGTGATAAATAAAATCATGCTTTGGTATGTGCATATTCTTACAAATTGGAAATTACAATGAATATCATCAGAAAAATAAGAAAATATGTTTATTTATCGAATATTTTTCAATATTCGATAAATGAACATATTTCCTTATTATTCTGTTAGAGTTTTTGAATAAATTATTTTATTTTAGTAAATATAAATCAGGGATTTAGCATGCGAGTTTACTTTTGATATAGGCTATTTATAATTCGTAATATCAATAATTATTTTATTTTAAACAAGTTTGTAATGAAATTTAAATAACTGAAACAATGTGGAGTAAGCTTCTAAATATAAAAATTATTATATTAATAGACTATAATTTAATCTTCATTGAATATAATCTACATTAAATGATAGTTTGAATATTCCAGGCGTAATACAAAAATAATATATATAAAAATATAGTAATTATCATTGAAAATATTTTACAAAATACTAGTCTAAGCTGTATTTATGAAAATTATAAATACAGCTTAGAATCATTTTGTTAAGATTTTAATTAAACCTAAATCAGAAAGCATTAACATTTTCTTTATAAATATAGCCTACAGGTAGAAAATGTTTTATACACTTTTATTAGGACTAAATTATTAATATCTTTATAAAATAACGAAATTAATTAGAAATTTTTCTCTTTATACTTTTTAATTAAATTTGTTTATTGCAGAAATTAGTTAACTTCTCATTTTCATAACCAACGAAAATAAAACAGAAACTAAAGATAATATCTTAATCAATTTTTTGTTTTATGCAAAACATGGTCTATCAAATAAAGATTTAACGCTACTAGGCCACTAATAACCACTTAAAGTTTCCGTATACGGTCAGGTCCATAATTTTCATCTATTAGCAAATAAAGCATTTATCGCCAGAAAAACCATGATCACGGTTTAATTGGCGAATACTTATTCATTGAACATAAATCAAGATAAAAACGAGTTATGATTTAAACCATTCAGCAGAGGGGGAACTGATTAAAATTTATGTTAGGCAAACAAAAGAACATCTAACAATTGCCTGGCGGGCCAAAGCATATGCCCAACCTCCTCTTAGGTAACTACCCCCACCTCGTCGGTGTTGTAATAATGTGACATTTACACCAAGCCGACACACGAGTAAATAAATTTATAGCTAGACGCCCAGTAGCAGACTACGGTAACATCACGTTAGCCCATATATTCCGACTGGATGATCCTGCTGCTCGCAAACTGCTTGATCGCAATTGGCCATTCGAAAGCCATTGTTTTAAACATAGAATTTTCTCAAAGGAATATTCTAAATAAACAAGTTATGCAAGTAAATCTATTTCTCGTCTATGCAAATTAATAAAATTGTTAAAACTAGAGGACTTTTCTTGATTTCGTTATGACAGAAACAAATTCAAATTCGATGATATTTCTTTTATAAAGCTCCCGAAATATATGCATAAAACCATGTTTTATTTCTTTTAAAATTAGTTTTTGTAATGATTTTATAAAATTTCTCCCGAAATTTAGATAAATTTATATAACCTAAACAGAAAATTAAGACTTTCATCAAATGTATAAGAATAAACTTCAGAATATAAAATTGTTTCCATATTTTTTAAAACAGATTTGAAGCTATTTATAATTATTTCGTTTCTCGAAAATGATTAAAGTGGTAACCAGATTTAAGACATCTCTTCTATCTTCAAACCGCTTTTATGAGAGAGATAACATAACCTACTGCAAGACAAGCGTGAAATCGTTGAGAAACAGGGATTTTATCAATCATGTCTCTCCGCAGTTCTCTATATAAATTAGGATTGCGCGGAATTTCAGTTTGGGGAATTCAACATCTTCATTATCTGATTATATACATCACAGAACCTGCATTAAAACACCCGTTTGCAGCAAAGTTTATTAATATATTCTATTGTGCATACAGTTTAATAATATTAGCAAATAATAAAACGTCAATTTCAGTTCATTGATTAATTTAAAATTTCTGTATTAAGGCTTTAAGGAACTTTATAAAAACATCATAAAAGTTGCATTTTGTTCAATGATTGTAAGAATAAAAGTAAACATTAACTATTACCGAAAAAATCGTGTATTTTGCACAACCCCTGTTGTGATTGTTCATTATTGGCAAGTTTGACCTTTGCAGGCGGAGCTTCTTTTGAATGGGAACGAAAGAGAGCCTTAAGGCGGGCAAACTTTAACATATATCATTTTTTAAATTTTTTTTAACGAATAAAAAATATTGTATTATATTTAAGTAACCGAAAAAATTTGATCATAACAGATTTTCTTATCCATAATTTTATTGCTATTTTATTTTATTGCACTTATGAAAGCTGTTTAAAATATTAATTTATGTTAAGTTTTGAAGCATTTTAAATGTTGAAATATGAATTAATCTACATCTTTCTAACGCATAAATTGTTTGAATGGAGATTTAATGGTCGAATAATAACATAAAATTTAATTATTCCGGCAATATACATATTTATTGTTTTAAAATAGTAGTAAATCCATAAATTTAGTTTAAAGTTCTCATTTAAAATAAAAAATAAAAAAAATTACACAATAAGTTAAACAATTAGAATTTTTCAAAATTTTTTATTAACCAAAACATTTTTTGAATAATAAAAGTAATAAAAAAATTAATTATTTGAATTAATTATTTTATTACTTTTACTATTTAAATACTTAGACTGTAGTTCAATTATTAAATAAAAAATCGTACATTAAATTTTAAACTTTAGCTATATGTAGAGTACTTGAACATTTCATGTAGGTCTATTTACAATTTTATATTTAAAAATAAAAAAATAGATTGTTTGTATAATTAAACACGTGTTTTTCAATTAAAATAAACGATTCTATTAAAACCGAAGGAATCACAGTCAATATCGTCAGCGATATAGAAAACTCTAAACATATGAAAATTCAATAAGCTTAAATCTAAGTATCTTATTAAATAGCAGAAACATGGATTTTTTAGAATGTTTATAAAATTTAAGTTCTTTCTATTCGACGTAATCTAAGTTTAAATAAATAATACTGGAAGTAGAAATTTTCTAATTATTTGAAATGAGATGAGATAACGAAGAGATTCTAGATAATAAGATGTGGATATAACTATAAGTAATGAAAGTGATATACTTAAGTGATGTATTAATGCATTCATACGCATATAAATTTAAAATTAGTTTAATACACATTTTAATTTAGTGATATTGTATATTCATGTTATATAAATTTATTCAAATTTAGTGTTTAAAATATCGGTTCTAGATTTAGTATGCGCTTAATATTTAAAGGCTATTGTATTACAGTTTCATATATTAAACTCGTATTAAGAAGGTTAATCTGATCATTTTAAGATTTCCATCTCCGAGCTAATAAACTGACCCATTTATAGACAGACAGAAGAAAATTTCTAACGAATCTTTTCTAAGATTTTTTATTTTTTAAAACTTATAATTAACATTGGAAAATAGTTTTTATTGTTAAGATCAAAATCGTGGACTTAATAGATTTAATGAAATTACTTTTATCATATTTTATGTTTTTTGTGGCAAGTTAATAAGTTTTTGATGCATTTAATTAAATATTTTTGTTACTTTACCTTATGAGCTAAATTCTAGCTAATAGTCTACTATTAACAGATTTATGTTTAGTTTTGATATAAATTTGCCTACCCTACAATTAAAATTAAGAAATGCGTTCTTAAATTTATATGATACATCTGCATTTTAAAGTTATTGATATTTTATAAAATATAAGATTATTATTAAAATTAAAGCATCTCGTATCCTTAACCTATAAAAAAATAATCATATAAAGTATAAAGTGTAATATGATCACAACTTATAGAATTAGCCTACTTATTTTTCTCGTATAACGATATTAACATTAAACACTAAGATTGCTATAATTAATATAATTTAAAATACAGATCCAATTGTAAAAAGAAGTAGATTTTATTATCATTTTTCGTTTTTATGTAGATCTATGGAACATTTCTGAAATTTGTTTTATAGCTAGACAATATATTTTTTTATTTATTTACAACATAAAATTAAATAATCATAATATCAAGCAATAAAAAAAAACAATTTATTATAAGTAATTAATTTCAATCGAAAAATTTCAAATTCTTATGTAGAGTACTTGAACATTTCATGTAGGTCTATTTACAATTTTATATTTAAAAATAAAAAAATAGATTGTTTGTATAATTAAACACGTGTTTTTCAATTAAAATAAACGATTCTATTAAAACCGAAGGAATCACAGTCAATATCGTCAGCGATATAGANTTATTTTTTTACATAAAATTTGTCGTAGGATAGCAAAAATAATAATAGAATAAAGAAAAATAAAGAAAGCAAAAATAGTAATAGAATAATATTGTTACTACCAGTCTCAAAAATATTTAGACATGCGTGATTTATATTGGTTTCTGTTTCTTTTCTTTCTGATCAGATAAAAAAAGATAGAAATTTGGATTTAAAAAAAATTGCAGCTCTGCTTTTAAGTAAATTTTGTACTGTACTGCATAATACATTTACAAGATGCAATACTCTGTGTACTGAGGTCTTCATTCTTTTAATAAGATACCCAATATGATTTAATGTAGCCTACAGTACAGGCTATACATTTCTTCAAAAATACTATTTTACTGCAACTATAAAAAAATATATCATTGAAATGACATGATAACAACATCATATATGTTAATTAAATTGCCAATTAGACTAATTGTAATTATCAATTACATCAAACTTCGTTCTTCTATTTTAATATTCTTTTTGATCTTTCAAACCATTATAAGCTATCAATAGATTAGATTCTAATTTAATGCATCTAAACGCATTTAATTAAATGAAACTAAAAGTAATACATACAAATTATTACATCAGCAATGCACTAAAATACGGCAAAATTAATGAATCTGAATTAAAATGCAGTTTTCATTTGTTAAAATTTAATTTCATTTTTGTATTTTATGTGGTTTTTATGGTGTGCAAAAAAAATGTTAAATCTCAATGTTACTATTTCGAATATTTAAAAAAATAAAAAAAGTGAGGAAAATGTTATAATTTGTTTATAGATTATAATGATGTAGAATATAAATGTTAACTTTTTCTTATTGTTTTTGGTTATAGACTTATTAAATTTGTAAAATAAGACATTTCAAATGAGTTAATTGTGGATCTTTTGCTGACAGATTAACATATTACATTTAAGAGATTAAACATAGTAAATAACTCAGTAAAAAATATTTAAATTTTTACAGAAGAAATCAATCTGGGATTTCCTGTTCTTTATGTAATTCTATCTATTGTTTTTACATATAGCTTATCCAAAAAGATTAAATTATTTGAAAAGTGGCCAAGTATTTCCTTAATTTTTAATGGTTCCTAATTAATTCATTTTAAAACAAAATTTCATTTTTATGTTATTTTTTAAATAACACTCTATCAAAATAATTAGATTTTTTAAAATCAAAAACATTTTAAATACATTAAATAAAATAATTTTTTTTATTAAACTTAATTTAGTGGCTTAACGTTATAGTAGACTATTGTTATTGGCTTCACTTTTTCTCATTTTAAACTTTAATAAATATTAGACTTTTAATCAATAGCATCTAAACTTCAATTATACGTTTAAACGAATTTATAAGATTTATTAGATTTATTCATAACCGTTAATTTATAATTTTTGATTATAAATAAACTTATAATAATATATATAATATTATTATAAGGTTGTGTACTGTACTGTACAGTATAGTACATAAAATATATTACTTGTAATTTTGAGGCATATATTAATTGTGATTTATATTTTCCAATATTTAAAAATATAAACAGAAAAATATTCTAAACAAAATTATAAAAAAAAGTAAATAAAACAATTATTTAATACTCTTGAAAAAAAAATAGATGATAGTTCTATATTTATACTGTACAAATTGCATTTGTTGATTATGACAAGTTGTTTTGAACTGCCTTCATAGGCCAAATAAGATTATAAAATTTAAGTGAAAAAAATTAAATTTATTACTGAAAGGTTGTTCACTTTACGAGACAAGTTTTAAAATTTTGTAAAGAAAAACACCATGCACACTACCTGCATATCTGACCACTCTAAATTTGATAGTTATCATCAGATTGCTACTAAAAGTTTTATGTTTGATCTATCACGCAAATCAAATAATATCGAATCACGATCTTATGATATATTAAATTTTATAGATCTAGTTATTTGAAAAGATCTGAAGTAATAAAAATGTTTCAAATAAATAATATGATACAGTCTATATGTTTATCTGTTAGATCTATAAAATTTATATGTAATACATGTTTAATATTTATTAAATTTTAACTTTTTTTAATTACAATCTTTGCATAGTTCTGTAGTATAATGAATAAAATTATCAGAATAAATTTAAATTAAATTTTATTAATACTAATAGAATAATAATTTAATAGTCAACCAGTTTCGTTCATTTTGTAATTAACTTTGAAAGATCTAAACTTTGTTAATTATAAATTTATCTGATGATGTATGCCAAATTTCTGTTCCTAAGTTCTAGGCCAATTTATCATTAATTTTCTTATTATTTTAAGCTAAGACTTAATCGTTTGTCATCGATTTGGTCTCACCGGAAAATTATGGAAGATAGAATTTTTTAAATTTAACTTATAAATCATGTAATTTCTGTTTAACAATCTTCAATTCTTTCCGTCATATATCAATGGTTTATTTTTAAAAATTAAATTTTCATATAGTTACATTTTATTTAGTTTCTTTTTAACTACTAGTTTAATAATTTTTATAATTAATTAATATGAATTAGTCTGTTTCCCAAAATAGGAATTTGGTTATTTTAGTGTATTTTAATTCTAAATTATGTTCTTAATTACATTAATTTTAATGTAAATATTCATAATTAACAAAAGGAGTGAAATATTTGGACTATTTCTTAGTTCTTAATTCTTAAATATAAGTCGCAATTTTTTATATTATTACTATAAAAATAACGGAAACAATATAGGCCTAAGTTATGAATAGAATATAATGTATTGTACTGTACTTTATAGTACACTAAAAATTACATTAGAGTCGTCTGGATATTCATATATTTAAATATATAAAAAATATTTCATTAAAACAAGACAAATACTTATTAGATGTAAATTTATTATGTAATTTTAAATATTTTAAGGCACATAAAAGCTTACGTCACCTATACATATACACCTATTGTTCATTAAATTTCAATTCAATAAAAGCCTATATTTTCAACATTGGCCCATATTCTAAACAAGTAAACATAAATGGAAATAACAGTTTGAAAAATAATTTTAATAAATAAAGATCTATTGTGTTTACTGTAGGCCTATTATCAAAATTATAAATAAAATAACTACGGCTTATCTAAATAGTTATAGGTAATGAAAATTTATATAACAATAAATGAATTTCAAGCGTGTAGCTTATCGAATAAATTTTCCGAAGGGATATATTTATTTATCTAAAATACAAATATTACAATACAACAGAGACTGCAATAGCGCAATGTTACAGAAATGAATGTAATATTAAATAAGCCTATATAAAAATTATCTCTGTAAGAAGATAATGTTAAATAAAATTTTATTTTAAAAAAAGGTTAATATAATCAATGCAATATCACTTAAGTGTAGTATACTATTAACTTTTTCTTACCATAAAAAAATCTACAAGTACAGCAGTAATCATTATTTTATTATTAATTCCGTTGAAAAAATCTTTGGAACCAGTTATTGAAAAAAGACAGTAAATAAATTTTTCTAAATAAATAAAAAAATAAAACTTGTTTTCTTATATAATAGTTAAAGCCAACAATCAATTGTCAATACTATATTTGTATTAAATTAACTATAATATATAACAATGATAATTTTTGCATTAATAAACGTTAAATATTTCAAATTAAAGCATTATATAATAATATAATACTAAAAATATAACTTTTTTCTTATATTTTGAGAAATGGGACAACAGAATTTAAATTGTTTAATAATATTCTTAACTTTAAGATTTACTATTATGTTAAACACTTTCAATTTTTAAAAGAACAATCTGTAAGTCATAGCATATTTAATTATATAAAATATAATAATGCAATTGAGAATATTACTTATATAAATAGTCTTTTATATACTGTTTTGAAAGATGCCCAAAAAACATACAAAAACAAACTATAAAATTGTTCTATAGTTTGTTATTATTAATTTTTCTATTGACTGTTATTAATAATATTTCATTTAAATATAGTCTCTAGTTCTAAACGCATTACAGCGACTTTTGTGTAATTAATTGTATTTTTTCGTTTACCTTTTCTTCTTCTATGCCCATCATGGCTTCTACAGAAAGGACGCCATCTTGGATTTTTTGTTATACAAGCGCCGCGTTCCAGATGCGGCGGTAATTCGTCCATATAAGATTTTGTCTCAATAAAATTTAAATAAAACTTTTTCGATTAAAAATTGTATTTTGTATTATATATCTACATAGAGAATATATACATAACTCTTTCGGTATAAAAAAAAAAGGTAGAAAATTCTAACGAGTCAGGTCATAAATTTCGAATGTAGGCCTTTATTACTGTATTGATTGACATTAGCCTTAATAGCAACTACAATGAAATTTTTTCACATGTCCAAGACAAAAATAAAATAAAAGACATAAAATATATTACTTGTAATTTTGAGGCATATATTAATTGTGATTTATATTTTCCAATATTTAAAAATATAAACAGAAAAATATTCTAAACAAAATTATAAAAAAAAGTAAATAAAACAATTATTTAATACTCTTGAAAAAAAAATAGATGATAGTTCTATATTTATACTGTACAAATTGCATTTGTTGATTATGACAAGTTGTTTTGAACTGCCTTCATAGGCCAAATAAGATTATAAAATTTAAGTGAAAAAAATTAAATTTATTACTGAAAGGTTGTTCACTTTACGAGACAAGTTTTAAAATTTTGTAAAGAAAAACACCATGCACACTACCTGCATATCTGACCACTCTAAATTTGATAGTTATCATCAGATTGCTACTAAAAGTTTTATGTTTGATCTATCACGCAAATCAAATAATATCGAATCACGATCTTATGATATATTAAATTTTATAGATCTAGTTATTTGAAAAGATCTGAAGTAATAAAAATGTTTCAAATAAATAATATGATACAGTCTATATGTTTATCTGTTAGATCTATAAAATTTATATGTAATACATGTTTAATATTTATTAAATTTTAACTTTTTTTAATTACAATCTTTGCATAGTTCTGTAGTATAATGAATAAAATTATCAGAATAAATTTAAATTAAATTTTATTAATACTAATAGAATAATAATTTAATAGTCAACCAGTTTCGTTCATTTTGTAATTAACTTTGAAAGATCTAAACTTTGTTAATTATAAATTTATCTGATGATGTATGCCAAATTTCTGTTCCTAAGTTCTAGGCCAATTTATCATTAATTTTCTTATTATTTTAAGCTAAGACTTAATCGTTTGTCATCGATTTGGTCTCACCGGAAAATTATGGAAGATAGAATTTTTTAAATTTAACTTATAAATCATGTAATTTCTGTTTAACAATCTTCAATTCTTTCCGTCATATATCAATGGTTTATTTTTAAAAATTAAATTTTCATATAGTTACATTTTATTTAGTTTCTTTTTAACTACTAGTTTAATAATTTTTATAATTAATTAATATGAATTAGTCTGTTTCCCAAAATAGGAATTTGGTTATTTTAGTGTATTTTAATTCTAAATTATGTTCTTAATTACATTAATTTTAATGTAAATATTCATAATTAACAAAAGGAGTGAAATATTTGGACTATTTCTTAGTTCTTAATTCTTAAATATAAGTCGCAATTTTTTATATTATTACTATAAAAATAACGGAAACAATATAGGCCTAAGTTATGAATAGAATATAATGTATTGTACTGTACTTTATAGTACACTAAAAATTACATTAGAGTCGTCTGGATATTCATATATTTAAATATATAAAAAATATTTCATTAAAACAAGACAAATACTTATTAGATGTAAATTTATTATGTAATTTTAAATATTTTAAGGCACATAAAAGCTTACGTCACCTATACATATACACCTATTGTTCATTAAATTTCAATTCAATAAAAGCCTATATTTTCAACATTGGCCCATATTCTAAACAAGTAAACATAAATGGAAATAACAGTTTGAAAAATAATTTTAATAAATAAAGATCTATTGTGTTTACTGTAGGCCTATTATCAAAATTATAAATAAAATAACTACGGCTTATCTAAATAGTTATAGGTAATGAAAATTTATATAACAATAAATGAATTTCAAGCGTGTAGCTTATCGAATAAATTTTCCGAAGGGATATATTTATTTATCTAAAATACAAATATTACAATACAACAGAGACTGCAATAGCGCAATGTTACAGAAATGAATGTAATATTAAATAAGCCTATATAAAAATTATCTCTGTAAGAAGATAATGTTAAATAAAATTTTATTTTAAAAAAAGGTTAATATAATCAATGCAATATCACTTAAGTGTAGTATACTATTAACTTTTTCTTACCATAAAAAAATCTACAAGTACAGCAGTAATCATTATTTTATTATTAATTCCGTTGAAAAAATCTTTGGAACCAGTTATTGAAAAAAGACAGTAAATAAATTTTTCTAAATAAATAAAAAAATAAAACTTGTTTTCTTATATAATAGTTAAAGCCAACAATCAATTGTCAATACTATATTTGTATTAAATTAACTATAATATATAACAATGATAATTTTTGCATTAATAAACGTTAAATATTTCAAATTAAAGCATTATATAATAATATAATACTAAAAATATAACTTTTTTCTTATATTTTGAGAAATGGGACAACAGAATTTAAATTGTTTAATAATATTCTTAACTTTAAGATTTACTATTATGTTAAACACTTTCAATTTTTAAAAGAACAATCTGTAAGTCATAGCATATTTAATTATATAAAATATAATAATGCAATTGAGAATATTACTTATATAAATAGTCTTTTATATACTGTTTTGAAAGATGCCCAAAAAACATACAAAAACAAACTATAAAATTGTTCTATAGTTTGTTATTATTAATTTTTCTATTGACTGTTATTAATAATATTTCATTTAAATATAGTCTCTAGTTCTAAACGCATTACAGCGACTTTTGTGTAATTAATTGTATTTTTTCGTTTACCTTTTCTTCTTCTATGCCCATCATGGCTTCTACAGAAAGGACGCCATCTTGGATTTTTTGTTATACAAGCGCCGCGTTCCAGATGCGGCGGTAATTCGTCCATATAAGATTTTGTCTCAATAAAATTTAAATAAAACTTTTTCGATTAAAAATTGTATTTTGTATTATATATCTACATAGAGAATATATACATAACTCTTTCGGTATAAAAAAAAAAGGTAGAAAATTCTAACGAGTCAGGTCATAAATTTCGAATGTAGGCCTTTATTACTGTATTGATTGACATTAGCCTTAATAGCAACTACAATGAAATTTTTTCACATGTCCAAGACAAAAATAAAATAAAAGTAAAAAAAAATAAAATAAAAATAAGGCTTATTTATGTTTTAAAATTAAATATAAATTTAATTTTTATAATTATACTAATTTAATTTATTTAAAATGTATTATTACAAATAGGCCTAACATTTAAAACTTTTTTTATGGTTAAAATTCATTAAATGTTTTACAAATGATCAAAAAATAAAAAGAAGAGATAGATTTAGATAATTTGTATCTTGAATTTGATTTAAAAAATAAATAAATAAAATAATGCTATGCTCCATCTAACGATTAAACTTGTAAAATTATGATGTAAATTAAAGAATTAAAGAAATTAAATAAAAATTATTAATTTTATTTTTGATTCCTTAAATAAATAATCTATTTAAATTTTTATACCGAAACATAAACTGTAAGTTCATAAATGTAGATAATCACATGAAAAATAATGTATGATTTGAAATTATATATAATAAAAAATAACTAAAAAAATATAATTATTAATTGTACAAAGTCATAAAGGAATGACTTGAAACACGAAAAAATAATATTATTAATCAAAATTTAATGGATATAAATTTAACACCAATAGATTATAAATATAACATGCAGTTATTAAATTGTTTTTTTTTTTTATTTATAAATTCCTATTCGTTTGATAAATTTATCTGAAATAGATCGAAAACTTTAATAATATAATATTTATAAATTACTCGTAATTATATATAAGTACACATTTCAATTGTTTAACATTAACGTTTGAATTATGTGTGTAGAGCGTTTAAAATACCCATGCATTGTGCTAATTGATTACATAATAATATCGATCTTCGAATTTATGTATGTGCATAATAGGCCTATCTAATGATGTAATATTTGAATTGAATTTTGCTAATAGAAGTTTGTAATGCATAGACCTATAATATGTCATTTATTATCACATTCTCTGACGCATAAAATAATGGCTTTTGATACATATTACATTTAATGAATTTTTCTGAACCTATCATATTTCTTCATTTACATCAATCAAACAGAACATTTATTCATTTAAATTAATGCAAACTTAATTGGATAACATTTGATGCTTTTAGATATCACGTGATTGTATTATACAATTTTTAACAATTTATATTATAATATTAGGCCTATAAAATTCTAGGAAAAAAATTTACTTTTCTCAATTAATAAAATTAATTGAATATTTTATTCTTTATAAATTTTGCTATAGATTTTTATAAGGTTTCGAAATCTATATTTCCATATTTCTATATTGGCTTGACTTATTTCATATAATATCCTTAATCTTGTAGTCATTGCTGCATTGCTTCTCGACTTATTCAGTCATGAAAAATCAATCAATCAGTTAATTTTTATACACCAATTCATGATTGTCTAATTTATTATTCATGGGTGAAATATATATTTCAGCTAACAGATTAAGGTAAATCATATTAAATTATCATATTCAGTACAAGGTATAAAAATGTTTAGATAAATTATATTTTGAATAAGATAAACTTGTCATGATTAAATATTTTAATTATAAATGAAATTTATAATTTCATAATTTAGCTTAAATTTTAGAATAATGTTTTATGTGAAAATTTCTACAGGTACTTTATAGTACACTAAAAATTACATTAGAGTCGTCTGGATATTCATATATTTAAATATATAAAAAATATTTCATTAAAACAAGACAAATACTTATTAGATGTAAATTTATTATGTAATTTTAAATATTTTAAGGCACATAAAAGCTTACGTCACCTATACATATACACCTATTGTTCATTAAATTTCAATTCAATAAAAGCCTATATTTTCAACATTGGCCCATATTCTAAACAAGTAAACATAAATGGAAATAACAGTTTGAAAAATAATTTTAATAAATAAAGATCTATTGTGTTTACTGTAGGCCTATTATCAAAATTATAAATAAAATAACTACGGCTTATCTAAATAGTTATAGGTAATGAAAATTTATATAACAATAAATGAATTTCAAGCGTGTAGCTTATCGAATAAATTTTCCGAAGGGATATATTTATTTATCTAAAATACAAATATTACAATACAACAGAGACTGCAATAGCGCAATGTTACAGAAATGAATGTAATATTAAATAAGCCTATATAAAAATTATCTCTGTAAGAAGATAATGTTAAATAAAATTTTATTTTAAAAAAAGGTTAATATAATCAATGCAATATCACTTAAGTGTAGTATACTATTAACTTTTTCTTACCATAAAAAAATCTACAAGTACAGCNATATCGGATAATAAATGTATAAATCTCATATCGTCAAAAATCTATAAATTTACAAACATATCGTGTTTGTAAATTTATAGATTTTTGGTTAAGATAAAAATTAAAATAGGCCTAATAAATTGGCATTTTTAATTCTCATTTAAAAAGCATCAAATCCAATTATGTTATTTTAGTTTAAAAGCTGTAAAATAAACGAATTTATTAATTCTTTCAACTGTTTTTGTGCATGTTCTTCCTGAGGAGATTTTGATTAAAAATTTTTTATTTCATAAAAAAAGCAAAGCGTTACACAGCAGCATAATAGCACAATTTTTAAAAAAGTACAAATCATTATATTTTTATAATATGCAAATCAAAGTGCACCTAACATTTGCATATTAAATTTACTGTAACATGCTTGTCATTGCCATGTCATGCATTTTTATTAGGATAATAAAATACTAAATATTTTACAATTTTTATTCTATAAATAAAGTTTTATTTTTAATATTTTTTATTGCCATTTCTATTTCTTTTCTGTTTTATCATTTAATATATAACTACGTACTAAGTCAATCAATGACAATGATGCCAATAGAATTCAATTTATTATCGTTTATTTAAACAGATTCTCGAATGATAAATTAAAAGAATAGATTGTAAATTGATATGGAAAACAATATATTGAGTATACTGACCTATTCAGCTTCTCTGCATGCCTAGAGGTCCAAGCATTATTTCTTAATCACTGACTTGAAGGTTAAAAAATTAGAAAATATCATTTTCAACTTATTTAAACTTAAGAGCACATTAACCATAAAAAGTACAGCGACATTAGAGATTTAAACCTTTGTTGGTTCAATTAGAATTCAGGAAGTTTTGGGTGCTACTTTCGAAGAAAACACTTTTGTCCTCCAGCGCCCTCTAATGGTACTAAAAACCGTGATAAGAAATGTAGGTAGCCCTTGGGGAGTCTACAAGAGTGAGGGTGAGTTTTTAAAGAAACGTTGTAAACATCAACATTAAGACATTGTGGAGGTAACAGGTTTGCTAGAGATCTCCGGATAATTTACGACCATCCGAAACAAAGATGTAACAATGGGAGGGTCCACGGCCACCTCAGTGACGAAAACTTAGAAAAGTGTATAGTGAAAGAGATAACAAGAATCCTTTTTTGTCTTCCGCACAAAACAGGAGAAACTACTCCTGTTTGTTATGATGTTAGAAACGCTTTGGGTCTACCAAGAATTTAGGACAACTAAACGAGTTTTCATTCTTCGAATACTGTACAAATTGTAACCAACACTTAGTTTCGAAATCTGTATATATTTAGTACGTCTTAAAACATTTTAAAATTATTCAAAATGCTTTCTAAGCTCCGTAAACTATAGTGATCACCATCCACGATAATATTTGATTTTTATTTTGAACGGTGGTTAGAAAATCCACTTGTGTTACCATGGAGATAATATTGATAAATTTCATTTGTATAATAGAGGTAAGGTCCAAGATATCCATTAAGTTTTTGATCTGTTCTATTTTTAGGAACAGTCAATTTATTTTTATGGGCTATCGGAATGATGCTTCGTTGTCATAATTCATAAAAGGTTTATTTTAAAAATAACCTTTGATTAATAACTATAATTTTAGTATTAAATATTAAAGATAATGCTGAAATGTTTAAAAAGTTAATTTTTGAATCGTTTAAAAAATATTTTTAACATTTATTCACTTTCTAAAACATTCTTTGGATAGGCGCAGGTTGTAAAGACGATTACACGTGACAAGTTTTCTAGTTCAATCATTCCCACCTCGAATGTCACGTTTGACGTAATTATACGTAAGGTGACGTAGACTAATGATGTCCCAACTGACCCCCGCTGCCCGAAGCGTACTTTTAAAGGCGTGTTCTGATTAGATAAACTCAGAAGTTCGCGTTGCTTGTTTCTCTCACGGGAGAGACCATCTTATACAAGACTTCTGTGATGTGCGACAAGTTCAGACAACGGTGACAAACTACACTATAATTATAGGGATATCTGTATACGAAATCTAGATCATTTTGCGTTCTAGCATTGAGCTTAATTATGGAAAATTCCTATAATGAATAAATTCTTCTGCTATTAAATTGTTTTAACTAAAAATAAAAAACCAATTAAAATGTTTTACAACACAAAAATTTGAAATTTATGTTTTCTGTATATAAATATCNTCTAATCAAAATTCCAGTAGTTCCATATCTTTTTATGTTTCCTTATAAACTTTAACATTCCAAATGCTATAACCTATAATTTAATAAACATTTAAGATTTAAATATTTATAACATTCATTTTAATTAGATAAGGTAATAATAATTATTCATTTAAAAAATTAAAAAAGCGATTTAAACTATACCGTTCAGTTTTCTTTACTTTAAATTAAACGGTTAAAAAATATGATAAGCATGACATGTTAAGTAATGAACTTATAACTAATTAAAATATTAATACATGTTTGGCATTATATAATTTTAATTTAAAATTTTATTTTTTGTAAAACATTAAAATGCTATTATATTATAAAATACAACATATGAATGCTAAACTGAGATTACTTTTATTATTTAAAAATGAATAGTTTGTTTCAATATAAGCATTTTTATTGAATATTAAAATGAGTTATAGATGTTGATGGAAATAAAATATAATACTAAATTTTTCTATTATAATTTACTTAAAATTTCTGTATAAATTCCAATAGGATTTCTGCAAGAAAATGAATTCTAATTTTAAAATTAGTATTATAATTGATAACTAATTTTTACAAAAATATATTTTTTTTTAAGAATAAAGTTATGAAGACATTATTGGAAGAAGTTGGCAATTCTGATGATATTTTTGCGTGACAAGATTCTACACTCGAGTGATGCCATCTAACCTTGGTAAATTCTAAAATCTCTTCGAGTGTTATCATTTAAGTTTTCTTACCAACTTGTTTCACTTTAGATCCATTTTTTGAAAACAAAATTACGAAAGAATAATTATACAAAGCTTTATTTATTATATAGAATATAAGTTACATCATTACAGTTTCAATGTCTTCATGCACAGGGTATATTTGATCAAGGTTAATTAAATCAACTTTATTTTTTATTTTATCATTTTATTTTAAAAATAGCTTACGTAATGGAACTTAATTGTAAAAGAGTTTAATACTAACTTTTTTTTCTTTTTTAATTATAATAATATACTTGAAATATGTAAGAAAATACTGTAGTTTTCATGTTGAATTGATAATGATCATTTCTGTAGATATATAAATTTATAAAGTTAAGATGTGGATAATTTTTAAATTTGTTTAATGCTTAAAATTTATTTTAAATTAGTCTGAAAATGTAAACGAAATCTCAAAAGTGTACGTGAAAAGACTATGCTAAAGGAAATAGGCGCCATTCTGTTCAAAGCTGTGATTATAAGAACCATTAGCAAATCATTAAAGGACAACTGTCTATAATGTGTAAGAAAAGATCACTAGTAAGATCATACCGATTGCATACACGCGATCTCTAAACCCAACGTCTGAGATGGGATCTAGGAGGAGGTCGCTCAAAAAACAGGCGTGGTTCCTTCGTGTCTTCCACGTGACAGCTTGTCTTTTACCTCATAACCAAAGACACGCAAATTGTTCATACATCTTTATTGTCTTGAAACGCCTTTTCATTTTAACTTTTCCTAAATTTTAAAACGGATCCAATCAAATTGCACGTTTTTCTTTTAGTATAAAATATAATCTAGTATTATGATAATATCGGACTAGAACCTAATATCTGATCATCCAATCTCTTTCAGTTGTAATATGCCTGATTGCACAGCTTTAAAATGGTTTTGTATGTACACAATGAAATATATTTTAATTCTATTGAAGAAACATGACGCAATTTAAATTTGTTTAACCTCAAAATGTCAATAATGAATGGTTTATAAATCTATAGAAACATGAATTAAAGAATGCACGAATTGGCGATGAATCATTTATATATAACAATATACTTTATCAATGATACAATAAGATAACGTTTTCTTTATTTTTATTTATGTAAAAAGAGATGGTCACGAATTTATCATATACATCATATTAAATCAATTGATACTTAAATAAATTCATGTTCAATTAAAAGATTTATGTTACAGATACGAATCTTATTAATAAATATGTTTAAGTCTATGTTAAAGTAAAATTATATATCCGATTTTTGTTAATAATTTAAAATTTCAGATAGAATAAATTAAAAGAAAAATGTTTTAACTCACGATTAAAGAAGACACTATTAAAGTTTGGAACCTTAAAAACTTATTTTAAAGGCTATCTCCGGCTATCTCTTCTTAAATGTTTAAGTTTTTTTTATAATTTTTAATTAGACATATTAACTAATCGTTTAAGTTCATATTATTATTATAAGCTAATGTTGCAAGAAAATGTATAAATTAGAAGACTATATATTGAAAATCAATAGTTTAGGTCATAATTCTTCTTCAATAGAAAGTAACAATTAGCCTAAACTCAAGAAAATATTTTAATAGTAGAATTAAAAATAATTATGGATTCTTTGTGTAAGATTTTAATTATAGTACTTGGACTGTATTCTATATAATAACCTATAATTTTTAAAATAGTTATTGAACATATTGTAGACTTATCACTATATAGTTCTAAATCACTGTATAAAGACAACTTTATATGATTTAATTAAGTTTATTGTACAAAGGAACTATATAGACCTAGATTTATAATAGACAAAGTTCATGATTATAGGCCTAACTAGGTCTATATCTGAGTTTAATCGTCTAGGCCTATAAATCATCTTTAAATAGGTCTACAATCAAAGGATTCATCTATAATTTTTATACAATAAAGATTAAATTTCTCTTTTACAATATTTTAATAGGTCTACTGTTCAATAATTATATAATACTATATTTTAAAACTAAATATGATATAAATTTATTTAATAATTATCAAAATATTTTATAAGTTAGTTTTTCAATTTGAATTTCGTTTAAAAATTCTTTTAATAAAATTAAATAAATATGAATAAATTTTAGCATTTTGATGAATTGAAAACATACATAATAAAGAATTGTAAAGTTTAAATTTCTCAATTAACGTTAATTATTTTAAATTGATTAGAAATGATTTGGGATGATGAAAATAAATTAAACTCAACATAATTAAAGATTCATTAGTTGATGATTTAAAATTACTAATAAAATCAAAATTTGATTAAATTTGTAAAGAAAAATTCAATTAATTTATTGAAACCGATATTAGCTTTCATTTAAGAAATTTTAGAAACATTTAATAGGGTATAAATAACATTTTAATGCCAGAGAAAAGAGTAACGGAAAGTCATTCTTTAAAGATCATAATGGAACAAAAATCACCACCCACGCAGCAAGTACAAACAGTGTAGATAATATAAGATGATGGATGGTCGAACCTGACATGGCAGATCTGAATTAAGAAAGACTGGACCGGGCGGGTGCGAGATAAATAATTGATTAGAGTTTCTGTTAGATGATCGCGCTAATGGAGCAGAGAGTACCAGAGGTCTGCATGCAAATGAACCTGTTCCTTGTGTAAGTTTATGTAAAAGAAAAAGAGCCTGCACTCCTCCAACATATCGAATTTTTTAAACTATCAATTTAAGTGTAAGCAGTTTTACTGTAGCTGCCTTAATTATTACCTTTTTAATGATCGGAAAATTGAGAAAAATGCTGTAATAATAACTGTTATAATCCTAAATCCAAATTCATGTAAGTTCTGAACTATTTGATTTCAATGATGTTTCATTATAGACAATTTAATATACATAATTTTATTACCGAGAAAATTACATTCGTATCGAGATAATTAAAATGGTTTACCATAATATCTAATAGTTACCTGAAATTTAATTGATTCATAAAATTTACGGTAGTAGGTTATTTTAACATTTAATTTAAATTGCTCTCTACGACAACTTGTTTTAATAAATAAAATATTTCAATAATATTTACAAAAACTTATTAAATTTAAATTAAAAGATAATACTCTAAGTAATTATTTCGTTTGTAAATTAAATTATTTTAAAATAGTAATATAACAGTATTTTAAATAAGATTATAGACGAGTTACTTCGAGGTTTACTTAAGTGAAATTAATTGGAAATTGTATCAAATTAGTAGGCCTAAACGTGTAAGCAATTCCTAGATTTGTTTTAATTAGATAAATGTATTAATATCCATAATAGTAACAATCGAGCAAGCGGAAATTTGGAATATGTGAGGCTTAGAATCAAAGATATTTATATTATCATGCTATGCGATTAATTGCTTTCTAAAGTTTACATATAGCCTAGAAGAATTTCTATTTCTGCATAGTAATCTCCGTCATAGAATCTTAGAAAGGCAATTTAAATCGGAAATTGAATATGAAAGTTCATAATAGAAATTAGGTATACAGCTTGAGAGATTATATGGACTGCATTAGCTGATGGTTAATTAATTCAACTCATTTTGATCCCTAAATGAATAATGATTATTCTGAAAGGCCCAACTATAATCCAGTTGGTCATTGGTCTGTATACACTTTACGCTTATAAGTCAATATTCACGTCAGTATTCCAGGAGCAGATGTTCGTCATAGCTTAGTTGAATCAAGTATCCAACAGTTTACCCTCTATAATTCTGATTTCCATCTGAATTACAAATCAGTATATTGTGCATAAACGACGAATGAAATTTCTCCCTTTATTCTCTTGTGTGCTATCGATTCAAATATCTCCCTGATGTGTCAGTGGCAACACATGAATGTTTTAACAGATAGTAGTTGAATGCTTACTAAACTAAACTAGTTTCTTAAACTGAACTTCTAAGTTAACTGAATAAATATAAAATTGTATATTTTGATTTATACAGAAAATAAATTGTTAAAAATTCAATTGTGAAAGAATTATAGTACGTATGTAAGAAATTATTATTAAATAATGTGATGATTCATTTAAGAAGTAAAAATACAATATAAATACTATGAATTATTTATGTATGTAATATTAAAATATTTAATATAAATCAATTTCAGATTTTTCTATACTGATTATAAGTTTTTCAATATTTCTTTTCCAGAAGCTGACAGAGTTTGAGATAGTTTTTGGACTTATTCCAAGCAAAAGTTGCCCAAACTGTTTAGTTGACAACAACGCATGCTCTTGCTGACTGTCTAATGTACTTTAATGTTCTTCATCAGAAGAACCGAAGTGGAGAAGACAGCCTGCAGGAATCGTACAATTAAATTTACTGGTCTTGCTAACAGTCGCGGCAATTAAATACTCTCTTAGTCTTCAGAGGTATAGTTGCCATTACACCCTTTTAACTGATTGCAAAGTTTGGCAACTTTGGAAGACTTATTGATTGCTTCTTTTCTTGAGTTTTTTGTTACGTCTTAAACAATGTCTCTGAAAGTTTTGTTTTCTTAAATCGTGAAAGAGGACAAAACTTCTGTAAAATAAATCTGTCAGTATAATTTCCTCTTAAATTTTGTTTTAATGTTAGCTTTTTCTAAAAGTAATAATTTCAAGTAGATTTAATTGTAAAGTTTAAATTCTACTAAGTTTATAATTAAAACAATTAACATAAATTATCTCTTTCAATGAAATTAATTTAATAATAAGATTAATTTGAAAGTTTAACTTCTAACTATTAAAATATTTTAATTCCAGGATATAAAATTTCATTATAATAAATTATATCTACATAAACTTAAAAAGTTAATTTTTGAATCGTTTAAAAAATATTTTTAACATTTATTCACTTTCTAAAACATTCTTTGGATAGGCGCAGGTTGTAAAGACGATTACACGTGACAAGTTTTCTAGTTCAATCATTCCCACCTCGAATGTCACGTTTGACGTAATTATACGTAAGGTGACGTAGACTAATGATGTCCCAACTGACCCCCGCTGCCCGAAGCGTACTTTTAAAGGCGTGTTCTGATTAGATAAACTCAGAAGTTCGCGTTGCTTGTTTCTCTCACGGGAGAGACCATCTTATACAAGACTTCTGTGATGTGCGACAAGTTCAGACAACGGTGACAAACTACACTATAATTATAGGGATATCTGTATACGAAATCTAGATCATTTTGCGTTCTAGCATTGAGCTTAATTATGGAAAATTCCTATAATGAATAAATTCTTCTGCTATTAAATTGTTTTAACTAAAAATAAAAAACCAATTAAAATGTTTTACAACACAAAAATTTGAAATTTATGTTTTCTGTATATAAATATCGTTGATCTCATTTATGAAATGGAAGAAATTTGTGTAATATCTACTCCAAAAAAATCAACGAAAATTATGAAAAATAGTTTCATTTATCATATAAGTTAAAATATATCGAAATAAATCTTTGAATATCTTAAAATTATAACTTATATCTCAAGTTTAAAATTCAAGAAACCGAGTAAATTCAAAATTCGTTTTCTGGAATGTAAATCTATATTGAAAGTTTGAGTTTAATGTCTTGGAAATGAAGTCGTTAAATTAAAATAAAATTCAATTAGGCTCTATAAGCTACAAGCCTAAACGAGTTATCGTAGACTAAGTTTAATACGAGTTATTTAATAGCCCTATATGTTTTTAATTTATAGGCTACAGTCAAACATTGAATATTATCGATGTCATACATAATTTATTACATGTTTTAACGTTGCTTTAAATTGAAAGAAGTGCAATAAAATGGTGTTAGTGTTAAAAATTATTATAAACAGTGTAAATAGTAGTGTATCGAATGTAAATGGTATTGTACCCCAAAGAATAGTGTCATGAAATTTAAATAAAAATTGATTGCCTTAACAGCCTGCAGCTGAGGATTCGCCTATCATCTAGTGGGTGTGGTTGAAATATACGCCATCTATCGACAAAAATATAACATAATTGACGCCTTTTATCCACCCTTTAAAACCCTACTCTTATTCTAAATTTCATTTCTTTCTATAATACTGTAACATCTTACGCTATTTAAATGAATTCTTAAGATTATTCGTAATAAATTTAGATGCTTAAATTATAATTTTTATATAAATTTTCTTTAAAAATAACAGGTTATTCTAATAGAACTACATTAAAATTCATTTAAATATAAAAATTATCAGTTAAATAATACTCTTTATGAAAAGTTTGATCGTTTTAGATCATATTTTATGTAAAGATATAGAATTTTTATTGCTTCAGTAAAGTAATGACGTTTTTAATAAATTCTAAGCTAAGAGGTTTGTAAAGCGTTTACATCCGATAATGGGATTTTGAAATTAATAGCAGAAAAAACCGGAATTATAAAGAGATGTGTTTCGTAGGTATTTTATTCTAGTCATTAAAAATTCTCGAATAAAAAAAGATTATATGATAGATACATTTATTTATATTCTAGTCAGAAAACTATCTTATAAAGAAGACAGAAAAGCGTTATCGAAGGCACCTTCTCTATAAAAGTATACAATAGACTTAAATTACTCGTCAAATTCCCCAAACGTGGAATGGCTCTCAAACACCAGAAACAGCCATCTAAGCTATACAACCCAGCAAAGGTGATTTCATCGGCATCAAAATTCATTCCTTATTCATGATTTAGAAAACATGACACATCGCCCACGTGACTTACGAGGTATGCAAAACAGTTTGATTTTTCTTTTCTCTCTGTTCTCCTGGGTTGAAAGTGTCATTATGATCATACGCTATAGTTTCCATCACAAGAAAGTCTTTCTTGTTTTCCCTTCGGCAAACGTCTCCGGAATACACAATAGAGTGCACCAATACGACTAGCGCGACATCACGCACGTGCGCCATCTACCGATCATCTTTAGAGACTGACCAGAATGAAGATGGCTGTGAATAGCATTCAGACTAGACTCTTGCAAACGATGTATGTCACCGCAGAGAACGCAATGTGATCCTTTTTGAACTTTAAAAAAAAGAAAGCCTCCTGTTTAAATGAAAGAGAGGGGGAAGAACGTTTGGCATCACAGAAATTCCATTCCGGTTGTATGGTCTTTGGTTGACGGAAAAATTCCAACGCTTTTTACGGGACAACAATTCTGGATCGGACGAGCGGAAAATATGCGACCAAAAGCGATTCGGCGTGGAATTGGTGGATTCCATTCCATTTCTAGTGGACGGAATTGAAAGAAAAGAGAGAAATCTTCGGAAAACATTTTTGGAATTGTAATGTTTGGTGTTTGGCGTAAATCGTCCTGTCAACTCTTTTTTTTCTACATTTTTCTCATTTACTTCTTTCAGCTTTCATGTTTATCACATATTTTTCTGGACAAGTCGCTGCAAAAATGCTTTTGCAGTTCAAATTTATTTTTTTAAATGGAATTTTACAAAGCCATATATTTTCCAATGCGATCTTCTTTCACCTTTTCCATATTTCCGAAGGCCTACAGGTCTACATGTTATCTATTCAACTGAAACAATTTCTAACATAATCATCATAATCTAAAACGGGTTACTTTAAACGAGTCTTCAAAAATTTATATTTACTTAATAACCAATATCATACTTAAAAATTAAATCGTATTCTGTAAAGAAAATTATATAATCGCATATTTTCTAAGACAAAAACTGAAAAGGAATGAGAAATTTAAACATATTCTACAGTACTGTACTGTACAGTACAGTATATAATTTTAATAATTAAAGGATAACTTTTATTAGCAATGAGTTCCAATGTTATTTTCTTTAAAATAAATACAAAAATTAATAGGCTATATAAAATATGGTTAACGTTAATAATAATAATAATAATAATAAGTAAAATAAATAAATTACGGAAAAGATTAATTTCGAGATATCGCCTGTATTTCAAAATAAATAAATAAATAAAATTTTCACTGTAACTTATTGTATCATATTTCAAGTGTAAGTGTTAAAATTTCCTTTCATTCACACTGTAAATAAAAGGACATTTCGATTGTATTGAAACTGAGTAAATTTTAGTACATTATATTTCAAAGTTTAAAATTTAATAAAATGTATATATTACGTGGTTCGATTTACTAATTTTTATATTTAAAAAAAATGTTTAATAAATTAATGAATAAATTTTAAACTTCTGTTTTGTTTAATTTGCTCACTGTAAATTGATAAAGAACACTAAATTAATATTACAAACTATTCATTATAAAAGAACCTAAAAATAAATTCAAGTAGCCTATATTTATACAAATTTTGTTTAAAAACTTATGAGACTAACTTATAGCCTAGCGTGACTGCTAGAGTTTACATGATAACAAAGTATAAAAAATTAAAGCTATGGCACACACACACACACACACACACTTGTAACGCATTTTAATTTCAAAGATAATGTCTTCTCTATTTCTACATAGGTCTGTTTCTTTACTGATTCTTATTAATTGCTAATTATAATTAATTTGAAAGTTACATAAACTTTACTTGACCGGAGTTACTAGTTAATGATGTTTATAGAAAATTATAAATTTGTGATTTTGAAATAAATGCTTATTATGTTACAAACAATATTATAATGAAATTAAACTTATTAAAGTTTTTCTTTTAAACTGTAAAACATCTTAACAAAAAGTTGCTTTTTTTGTAAAGTAATGTAAATACATAAGGTGGATGTCATGCCGACAAATGTACTACATACATGAGGAGAATAACTCAACATAAAAAGGGCGTTAAGAAATATTTTATTTCTTTGCGAGCACTTTTGATGCTGTTGGGAACGTTGTCTTCAGGCACAAATGCAAATCAAATGTTTTTCCGAACAAATTTTAAATTACAAATAGAAACAGCCTTAACCGAATTGAACAAATTTTAAAATTACAAACAGAAACAGCATTAACTGAATAGAATGTAAACATTTTTAGAACGATAATATTTAAAGACTTATTTTTAAAAATCACATAATGCATGCACTTAGATATGAAGAGAAGGTGGAAGATGTGGGGAGGTGGAGAAACAAAGTTAATCAGAATTATTTAATAGCTTATACAAGCTGGTCCAAATTCCAGGTAATTCAAGGGTGGGGGAGTTGCNTTTACAAATCTTTTGAAGTATGTCTGTAATATTTCAGGCTTATCTCTTAAATACATCAATTTTAAATTTGACACAACAAGCGGATAATTATAAATTAAATATTAAAAAAAAAAAGGTTTGCTAATTGGATCTAATAAAAACTGAATCGAAATGAAATAAACGACAATTAAATTTAATAAGTTTAAAACATAAATTAATAAATTCAATTAAGATCTATTTATTAATAGAATGATTTTATCATAACTTAAGAAATTGCATGCTAAACATTGAACTACTATAATACATAAATGAATGAAGCACTAACAAATGAAAACTTTAAAACAAAAATTATTTAAATACTGGTAAACCGAAAGTATTTTGATTAAAATTAATAAATGTAAAATGACTTGACTTTTAACATTATAGAGTTAACCCAACGAACTTATGGTCCAAAGTGAAAATTTTTCAATATTCCCGCGTCACGTCTCTTTCTTCACTACTGGACGACCTTGGAAGCAAAGGAGGAGTTAGCCTCGCTACCATAAAAGTTATATTATTGGATGTTGTTAGGATACGCCCTTCAAGCCTCTCCACAATTTCTCGGTGAGCGATTGGTAGAAGAGTTTATCGTGGTGGGCGATAGGAAAGTTTCAAAATTGAAAACGCTTATTTTAATTATAAAAAAAAACACATGTACATATTTCGTTTATGAAATTTAACTTAAATATAAAAAAAAATAAAAATATGTATTTAAAATACAGCCTAAAGTACAAAAATTATATAAGCTCTTCAATTCTACTAAAATTCAAAAAAATTGTAAATTATTCTGGATAATTATAAACATTCATTCAAATAAACAAATTAATAAGTCTTTAAAATACATAGTTTACTTAATTTCGTTATTTTCATATTTGAAAATGTTAGAAAAATTTTTCAAATTTATCAAATTTGAACATTTAACGCATTTTAACCACATTTGTAAAACATACAAATGACAAAAATAAATACTTAAATTAATCAAAGACATTGCTGATAACAATATAATTCTAGTATCTTATATCTAACTAATATCATTAGGCCTATATAGCTTATGTCTTATATTTTAGCCTGTATACTTTAATGCTAATTTTTAACTATTAAAGTAACAATGACATTGGAATTATATTTTTCAATACGGTTAATTTTAAATCTTTATATTGGATAAGATACAATCTACAAATAAAATTATTAAATTCAAAATTTTTTGTGTTGTTTTATAAGGAAAATAACATCGAATTCTCGATAGTTTTCATCTTATCTAAAAAATAACATTAAAAAAATTTTTAAATGCTTAAATGTAATTAGTCTATTACTAAACTTAATTAGTTATTTTTGACTAGAACAATAAGGAAAACATATATTCTATCCAACTTGTACTTCGTCGATGAGGCCCAAAAGTAGGCTTTGTCTCTTTACCAAGAAACATGAGTTTGCCTTAGGTTATATTCCGGTTACGTCAGTCTAGCTGTCTGTCTTACTGTCGGTAAGCAACCGAGATGAAAAAAAGATAAGACTTACAATTAAGTTGAAGCATGAAATAAATGACCTAACGGATTTCAAAATTTCTGATTACCTTTAGGACAAACTGTGTGCGGTCAAATGGAAATTTTTAAATAAAAGACTAAATATACTTAATTTAATAGGAGTAGAAACCTATAATTAGAGGAAGTCTATATAGAATGATAATTTACTAATTTGATGTCATTTGGCTTAATAAGTCTAATTAAACTTATATATTCATATATAATTATAAATAATTAAACTCGAAATACAAACTCGTCTATTTCAAAAATTATAATAAATAAAATATTTAAGGATCTTTCTAAAGCTAGACTAATCTAATTTGTTTAAATAAAATTAAGAAATTTAATTGATTTATACTATAAACCATATAATATTGATATATTTACTGATCTCCTTATTCATATTAAACTAAGATTTTATTTTAAATAAATATTAAATTATATGTTAGTTTAAAGACTTTAAGAACATGTAATATAACTTAGGCTATATATATATATATATTTCGTTTTCATAATCGAAAGTTTTAGAAGACTGCCTGTTAAATATTAATAAACTACAGTAAAATAAATTGTAAGATAAAAACTAAAAAAGTTTCAATAAAATGCGAGCAAGAGCAATATATTATGTTAAACGTAATATTAGATTATAAGTTACAGATATCCTATAAAATAATACTATCTTGTAATACGAGTAGCCTATAAAAATAAATATATAAACTTAAATTTCTTTTTAACTTTCAGTTTAATATATATATAATATTAAGTTTCACTTTTCAAGATATCAAGATTAAAAAATTTTAAATTTTCATTAATCTGTACATGATTTAATGAAATTCTGCTGGCCTATATTTCCTTTACTTATGAAATATAAATGAAAACAATTTATTTACTTTGAATAACAAACGAAACAATTTCTTTTTTATTCACCAAAGCTACTTTTAGAGTGAAATTGTGTTAGACTTTTTGTTAAAATAGTTCCCTCGTGAAATAAAAAAGTTTTGTGAAACTTCTAAAAGCTTGAATAGCTCTCAAGACAATTTACCTCCCTCCAAGACGAAAACACAGAAACAAGATAGAAAACATCACACTTTAGTTTTGATTTTACAATACTATTTGGTGAAGAAGTGGTTATGCGTTTCTATTTCTTTTTTTTCTTTTTTTAATCTGTTTTCTTGAAGATTTGGATTGACGCCAAATACTTTAAAAACGCCCTTCCGACGCCGCCATAATTGATGAACAGTTGGCTTATAGAAAGGCAACCAACTGACAGGTGTAATCATGATGCCCCGCTAACATCTAATATTATGTAGACTCGTCTGTCTCAACCAGAACTGTAAAAAACCAATAACATAAACATAAAACTATCATTTAAGATTTTTCAGCTATAATAGAAGCCAATTTATTATACATAACATTTTAAAATAATAATTTTTTTTATTAATGAAATGTTTTTGAAAGTTACTAATTATTAATATTTTTATAATTGCTGTCCTACATGTTTAGTGAAGAGTTAATGAAACTTTAGAATTAATGAAACATCGTTTTCGGTAGCTAAACTTTTATCAGAATTCATATTAAATAACTGAATTTAAATATAAAATTACACCATAGACCTTAATTCATTAAAAGAAGATTTAATAATCATATAGTTACATCATTTTAATTTAAAATTTTTTATTGTTTTAATCAATAGTTAAGAAAATATTATACCATGTTTCATAAATTTAACATTCAAAATTTAGTCTATTGATTAGTTCAAAATATAAACTTGAAAATTTTATTTTTATTATAGTTTAGTATTGTATTTAAAATATTATTTTAAAATTAATCATAACTTGAAACCACATTATCATGAAAATACGAATAAATTTAGTTAATGATAGCTTGCAGACTTATATTTACAAAACCGTAATTCAATTGATGATAGGTCTTAATAAAATAGACATGATGTATTGCAATAGTAATAAACTAAGCTTTGGAGATCTATCTGATTCCAACGTGGAATACAGGCATAGTTACTATACTCAGTTAAGGACTAGTAGATAAAGAGATCTAATTTTTAAATTTCTCACCTTTTGAGACACGAACTACAATAATCAGCGCTACTTAAATCTAATTATGATGACCACAAATAATAACAGGAACTCACGCTTTGACCTTTGAATTGTGATTTATGCCAAAGTTGTTCTCTACTCAACAGTAACTACTTAACTCGTCAATTAATGTGGTAGAAAATTATAGAACTTATCAATTTAAAAATAATCGTATCGTCACGTAGACTACCAAGATTAAAATTCTTCCATCATTTTCAGTTTTCCTGTAGGCTAAGTATCCATTCAGTTTACCAACCCACAGCAACTCTTGGTTAGAGATTAATAAATTTAAACCCAAATTTATATATCCAAATTGTAAAAACTAAAAATAAGTTTATTCTTAAATGTTTCGTATTTATGCTTTTAATTAGATTATAAATCTTTAAAATAAAAATTTGTTGATTAAGCTCACATTAATGTATTTTTATATAAATTTTAATTATGAAAATTAATGATTTGTTAACATTTTGCAATTATAAGGCTATATACCGTGACCTAATGAATTTATTTACATTATTTTTATTTATTAAAAATTTAAATTATAAAATTTTTATTACAATTAATTTTATTTCATTTAAATTCCATATAACATGAAAGATTAAATAAACAAAAAAATTTAATCTCGAACATCAAACTCTCATCATTAGCTTACATTATAAAAGAAATCCTTTATTTGTATATGATATCTGGTTGTACAATACTGTCCTAAGGGCTAGAAAAATAATGATCCATTTTGTTGTAGTTGTTAAGATCATTCTAAATTAATGACACTGCATGCATTATCATAGATATAATATATCTTGTTCCTAATAATATGAACTTTGACTGTGTACTTGCATTTATTTCAGAACAAAACACATCATTAACATTGTAAAATGCAAACAGCTTTAGAAGTGTAATAACATCTAGCACAGTTTTATAAATATCAAAACCATTATTGTGTCATGCTTTGAATTTTGTTCTTAAAATATTGTAATTATTACCAAAACTATGTCCAGAAATCTATTTTTAATTTACTATTATTTTTCTATTCTATAAAAATTAATATTATAATTAGCTTTACAAAAATGGCAACTTTAAATAAAAATTGTAAAATTAAAATTATCTTTATCTTTAGTGATAAAATACATTAGACTATATTTAAGTAATTATAATCTATGTTGATGTTAGTAATATTGTATATCTACAATTTTTATTTTGAAATTAACAATATACTTTTATAATTTANTTAAATATATTTGTACAGGCATCCCTTGCTTTATGTCAGTAAATCTATTTCTGAAAATCAGATTTTCTGCATGAAAATGATAACTGGGAATCATTTTCAAAATAATTTAAATGGAAGAAATTACATTGCATTACAACATCAATTCAAAATTGCTGATCAGTTTTCTGAAACATAACTAAAACAATAGAATGTTTATATATATAAAGTGATTTGAAAGACAAGGTTATTATTGGCAAACTTAAGGAGTGTATAGAGGAATTGAAATAGATTAACTTTTGAATTAGGAATCCTGTGTTCTCTGAATTAATCCTGAATCTGTACAAGCCTTTGAATGTAAGGTTTGCATTTGCATTGTGGATGTAATCAATGTTACAAAGAGGAATGGTATTTGTTACAGTATGAGTTGAGGATATTTAATTTTTTTAAACTTGGTATTTAGATTTAATTTAAATTTTAAACTATCGCTATTTGTTGTAAAATAAGAAATTAAGATTAATGGGAAATTGATTATTTTAAAAAAGGAAGCGATTTATATTAACGAATATGTAAATGTTCTCTAGAGGAAGCAGTAACAATGATAATTATAATTAAATTATAAGAAAAGTGACAATTACAAAGCAGTAAATGTGAATTCGTAAAGAAATTAAACATTAAATGATATGTCAAAGATTTAGAGGACATCAGAATAAAATTCCAAATCTAATTTTGAATAAAATTAATGTAAAAAATAATGTAACAAATTAATATTAAATATCTTAATTATGGATATGTTAAGAAGTTTATTATTTTAATATATGTTATTTCTTGAAATTATAAAGATTTAGGGGAGACCGGGGCAACTTCGGCATGCGGGGCAAGTTTGTCAAGCGCTTTTTTTTAAAAACAAATTAAAAGGAGACTTTGGTTATAGGTTAGGCAGTTGAGTTTTATTGGTGGCTTGTTGAGTGTAGTGTTTTTATTGTTCTCCAACAAGCGTAGTTGAATTATCAAGCAAATTTTCATTTTCGTTCAATTCCATATAATAT